>NC_084468.1:20527500-20827500 GCF_027409185.1 Cynocephalus volans | reverse complement strand
CTGAATATTCTCTGATGTCAGTTGCTACATTGTTCCTACGTTTTTACACAATGGATCAGATTCCTTTGGAAGTGTACCATGTTCTCACTTAAAAAAAAAATTACCAGTAGAATAAAAATCATTTGAGTTTTCTCTCCGCGTTTCTCACAAGGGCAATCTATATAGTTCCGTATAAGTGTTAGCAAAACCCTCAAGGTGCTGCAAAGATTCAACATGGAAAAATAAACGTACATTTTGGAGAAATGAATCGTTTCCCCCCACTCCCACTAATTAATAGCATGTTATAACAAAGGGAATCATTAAAACGTGAAGGTATGTTTTTGCAAGTCACATTTATCAAACATGGTAAAGTAACCCTGAGCTCTATTAGTTTCTGTGTATTTTTAACATGATATATGGATTTCCCTTTTCTATTGTTCAAATGTGAAAATGTTTTTAAAAGAAAAACATGCTTTTATTGCCGGTTTTCAAAGTGTTGAAGGGGATAAAAAGGAAAGTGTAATAAGAGCAGTATATTTTTATGTCAAAAGTAACCTTTCTATGTTACTCTTTAGATAAAACTGAATATTGGGAAAGAAAGGGATAGATAAGTAGTTCTCTATTCATCTTAGTCCAAAGTCTATTTTACTCACTGCTGGTTGTTGGCATTGCGTGATGATGTGACATAGTACCAGAGGATCAGATAATCAGAAAGAAAGGAGATTCCCAATTTAATAGTTACTCACTGAAATTTTCCCTTTATCTCTACATCACAGAAAAATAAGTAGTTGTTAAATTTCAAATCCTGCAGTCTTTCTGATTTATTATCAAATTGTGGATGCACTTAGCTGCCTAGCGTCAGGGAATCCAATAAGTCCTGTCACATAAGAAAAAAAAGAAAAAAAAAATCCTATTGGATAATGGGTTACATTCTCCCCCACAGTGATTTATTTCTGTCACAAGACTTAATTTTATCATGAGGCAGATGCTCTGTCTGTATCAGTGTGTTCATTTCTGCATTTATCTGCTTCATTAAAAAAAAGAAAAAAGCACCTGCTGTATTTTTGGATGTATTTGGCTTCTTTCTTATATGTCCTGATGACCCGATTGTGTGCTATTTAAGCACATCTTTAATTTCTACTTTTTTACGAGTTGGAAATTCCTTAGCTGTTTTATAAAGTGAGTCCGATGTGAAGGGGCGCCACGGCAAATGAAATTGCATGGGGTAACCGCTACAGCGACAGAAGGTGTTAACATCTGAGCTCTCTGGTACCAAGTCTCTGGGATTCATGTCAGAGGGAATAAGCAGAGCTTAGCGGGGTTATCAGGTGATACCTGGGATGAAACAGTGACAGCCTCCGTTATGAATTAATTTTGTTGGCCTGCATGTGGAAGACATTGTTGCCTTTCACAAAAATCTGCAGGTAGACTTAAAAATATAGATGAAAGAAGAAAGAAGGAAAAGAGAAAGGAGAAGAAAAAAGAAAGAGTAGAGGGAGGCAGGAAGGGAGAAAGGACGGAAGTTAGAAAATTCGCCTTATTTTTATTGGGTCTGAGTCACCACACCTTACCACAGAGCATTTTAATGACGTGCTTGTGTCTCATCAACTCAGCCCTCCCTGCAATCTGCCACTCGATATAGCTTCTGTGCCTCTGAATAATCATCCTTGTTCTTGGGGCAGCCGAGGTCCTCAGGTTGGAATCCTTCGCCAACTGCCGTCATTCCACAGGAGCGGCTGCAGCTGCCTACCCACCCCGCTCCTGTTTGCAGTCTTTCTCCATGGCAGGTGCCTTCTTCTTTCCAGGGCAAGGAGGTCCCAGGAAGAGATGGTGAGATAGCTGACTGTTCAATAAGCTTAGGCTATCTGCAATTCCCATTTTGACAGTCAGCCCAAAGCGCTGTTCTGTTTTCACCTGCAAATGACAAGTAATGAGACAAACTGTGACTTCTAGGAAGGTTCCCAAATCCCTTTTTTTTAAAACCTCCTTTTGGTTTCCAGGCCTGCTTTCTCATTTATCCAATTTCCCTTAAAAAACAAAAAAATCAGCCCAGACCATTCACATCTATTTTGCATCAAAGAGGGCGCAGAGGTTAAGGTAGATACTGAAGCTGAGTTTCCCAGATTTGCATTTTAGTGGGATGGCTGCAAGAAAGCTAATAGACAGGAAAGGAGACCAAGTTAATGACAATTCTCTAAACAGCTGTTGTACAATTCAGCTTCACTACTTCAGTTAATTAATCAGCACCTTGCTGGCAACTCTGGGGGAGAGACTCGTTAGATACTGGTAGCAAACAGACAATGCTTTCATATCAAATATGTTCAACAACATCTAATACAGTGATACCTTCTACAGAAGAGGGTAGGGAATACCTCGGCTTATAAAGGCACTCAGGAAGAGGCCCTTGGTATTCTTGTAGATATACGCTTGCTAGAAGTACTACATATGCTGTTTTCTTTGTTGTCAGTAACCAGCCCAAATAAAACATGGGCGAAATAATCTCCAGGGTTTCTTGTTTTCATAGATGCCTTTTTTTATTGTAATAAATAAATATGTATTCATAGGTTGATCGCAACGTGCACGATACATAATAAATCAAGCATCTTCATTTCTGATTTTAGTCACAGTATCTCATTTGGAATTTTAATCATTGAAATAGTCCTCAAACTTGACAACAACCAAGAGAGATCAAAACATTCAAATATAGGCCACTCACCAAGCCACTACAGCATTTAGTATGAGAGCTACGGACTCTTCAACTTTCCCCTGACTTTTTATACTCTAAAGGGAAGCAACCTCTTGTTCTCCCGAGGAAGTGAATAAAGGCATACATATTTTATGAATGGTAATGCACAGAAATCTTAAACAGACAAAATTATATCTATATCTGGCCAATGTACTCTGCATTTTCTTCCTCTTTCAAAATTGTTGTCAGTAAAATCAGTCCTGAGTTTAATATAAAAGTTGTATTATTCTAAGTTTCCTGTTATCATATGACCTTCCATTGATTAATTAAGAAGATATTATTTTGCCTGTTCTTACTCTACTCTCTCTTTATTACTTTATGTCTTTCCCCTGCCATTATACAGAGAGAAAAGCATAGAAAAATGACCACTGGGGGAAAAATAAATTGCTGTGTATTTGCCATCAAACAATACGTGGGATTTCAATTAAATTTAAATTTCCCATTATTGATATATTGGGAAAGATAATATTGATCACAATAAAAGGTATACATTATTATTGCATAAATCTTAAAATGCAAATGTATATGTTTTATATGTGTATACAGATTTTATCTATTTCATCATTTTCCATTCTTAAAGGATAAAATTGTCAAGAAGATATTGTCTTTCGTGTGTAAAAGTTACGACACTTTGGAAATTCCTTTTGAATTCTTTTCTCTGATATTATCACAACTGAAATTCTGCCTTGGGTTTTCTGTCTACCTGCCAGGGGTCAGGCGGAGAACTTCAAACTGAGGACTTGAGGTTGTATTAACCAATTCATTCAGATGATTTATCTTGTTGGCTTGTATGTACTGATATAGACAATTATGGCTTCAGTTCTTTAATGAATCCTATATTATGGCAGAAGAATATCATAGAGTCTGTAATACTCCAGGAAACTATAAAGAGAAATGTCCCTTTTAAATTAGCTTTATGGTGCTGAAGCTTTATGTATTTACTTACAAGTTCAATATTAATTCAAAGTATGCCTTTTGAACAATCTCTATCGTCGACTACAACACTGCTTATAGGAAAGGCTTTCTTGGCAGTTATTAACAGTGAGTCTGTTTAAAAAAGAAAAACAATTCCCACCTGCTACAGTTGCTATTGCTACAGAGAGTAGGATGCTTTCTTAATCCTAGGTAATCTGACATACAAACCTTAGATAAAAAAAAGGATTTTTGCCTAATCCAACTTCTCGAAGTATGATTTACTTTTAGATTCTATGTGTAGATAAACTTTTTGACTTTCTCCTTTTTTCAAATCATGAGATCCTGATTTGTGACTTATTTAGAATAGAAGATATATGAAATTTGCTCGGAAAAGAGGCAGTGGCAGAGTGGTAGCTTGGTGATTGTTCAGTTTTGTGGGAGTCTCTGGCTACTTGAAAAGTCTACATTGTTTCATGGCCTCTTTATAAACTCATTTGTACACTCAGAACTTAACCAAAGATGGCAAATATGGCACATGAACCAACGTGATCCTTCTGACACCTACAGCAGACATCATTAACTGATCATAGCATATTTCCCAGTGAGTCTTCATGAATACCAAGCTCCAGGAAGCCAACTACTCATTGATCAAAGCTGACACATGAGATGAAATTTATTTACTGCCCTTGACCTACACCAGGGGTTGGCAAACTATAACTCATGGCCAAAGCAGGTTGGCCATCTGCTTTTGTAAATAAAGCTTTATTGGAATCCAGCCATGCTCATTCATTTACATATTGCTGATGGCTGCCTTCATGCTACAACTGCAGAGTATAGTAGTTATGACCATACACCTAAAGATATTTATTCTTTAGCCTTTTACAGAAAAACTTTGCTGACCCCGGGCCTCGATCTTTATAGGTTTTCTGTGTCTAGGGCTTCCTTTTTCGAAGAGACAGGCATGTTAGAAAGTGTTCTCAGGAGAAACATGGTGGGTGGGGAGAGGCTTGAATAGGAGATTAAGCGAAATCCTGCTGCCCAGCCAGGTCTTGTGAGCTGATCTTTTAGGTTTTGATCAAATCTTCCTGGAACTGGGAATGGCAAGCAGTGAACGTGCTTCATGGGGGATTCTATTCTTCATTTCTGACTGGGAAATCCTTTTAAAATTAAGATCAGGTAAGATCAATGGATAGAGAGACTTTTCTCATCTGTGGAAGATGCGCTATAGGGTAAATAAAGATCTTAGGTTTTCCTATCATCATACCTGAGCTGGAGTCAGACCACATCACATGACTCACTTCTTGTGTGACTTCAGACTTTGCATTGTAAATGGAGACAATGCTTACCTCATGAGGTTGTTAGGTGATCTAACACGTTCAAAGTACCCGTAAGAGTTCAGTCATTGCTATCTCTGTCACCTCCCATCTGTTCATCAAAGGTAGAAAGCGCCTTCACAGCTGTGACAGTGCTTGTAGACTGCAGTGTCCAGGTGACTGTGAGTTGTCCTCCTACTTGCATCCTCTGAAGATGACAAGAGCATGCTCTCTCTTTAGCATCTCTAAGAGTTTCTAGACTTGCAGTTTTTCTTGCATTTGTGGATCTTCTGGATTTGACTCATGAGTAGTCCTTTGGAAGGCTAAGAATTTACTTTCCCTTCTAAAGCATTCTGTGCTGCTAAAAGGGGTTCTTTGTTTTTTCATTCAGCTAATCAATGAACATGTAAAACTGAAGATGGTTCATTTCCTCCCCACAATCTACCAGAGGAATGAGCAGGTAAAGGACAATTAAAATGCGGAAAGAAGGGGTGGGCCCATAGTGAGGCTGTCAGAGAGTCTGGCTCCTTCCCAGGGAGGTCAGTGAAGACTTCCCCACAGAAGGGACTCTGTAGCTGAATCCTGAGAGATGTGGAGTACTGTGAGCAATGGAGGAGGGGAAAGGTGGATGTTCCAGGCCTGTGTACAGTAAGGAGGTGAAAAATGTACGAATCAAAGTGAGAGGAGCTGCGTGCAGTTGGATACCACTGAAGAGTGAGTGGTAGGAGGTGATCATGAAGACAATCACAGAGCTTTATGTGCAGACTCAGGAAATTTGAATGCTATCTGCCATTCTACTGAGGATCATTGGGAGATGTTAAGCAGGATAGTAACATGATCAAATGGTGAAATGGTGAACAAGTCTTTAAAAGAGGACAGCATTTGGAGGTCAGAGAGGAACTGAAAATTGAAATGTGACACATTTGGAGGAAAATAAGTTCATGGCAAGATAGAAAAGTCCAAGCAAGGGATCCCCCACATGAGGGTGTGTGTGTGTGTGTGTGTGTGTGTGTGTGTGTGTGTGTGTGTGTGTGTGTTTAGGGAGTCAATCTGCATGCTTTATCTTATTATTTTCTACTGTGTAACCCAGGGTATTGAAAGGACCAGTAGGAATCCACCAGTCCTTGTTTGGGTAGTCTACTAGTCTGCAAGCTTTACTCAGACCTGAATTTTGATATAATCAATACCATTGGGGTTTTTAAACTACAGCTTGCCACAGCAAGAGATTTATTATATAACAATGATTTAGACTCACATTAAATTATATTAAACTGCTAACGTAGGTAGAGCACAATCAATTTCAGACATGCTCTTGTAAATGTGAGTTTCTTTTTGGCCAGCAATCCTTCATGGAGGGAGATAGTAGACATAATATGCCTGAGATGGCCTCATTCCCACTCTATTAATTGAGAGGAATTTCTTTCTTCTTTGCTTCTATTGTCATCTTCTACGTATGAGTGTGTTGCACTGACCACATCCTTTAGTGATGTCTGGTCACTGTCGTTTCTGATAGGACTTTGGGGCTGTTCTTGCAAAGCCTGACCAACTTCTTCTCTTGCCCTATAGGCTTCTTTCTTTCTTATGATATTCTGCGCATTTTTTTTTTTTCCTGTGTGTTTTTGCCTCTTGCCTCCTTCCTTCTGGATTGCTGCTGTATCCCTGGTCTTGAGGCAGGGGAGCATATTGCAAGGAAGTGGGCTTTGAAATAAACCTGGAAGCATCCTTTATTATCTTTGTGATCTTGGAAAAAAGCTTGCTTAAGTTCTCTCATTTTCCTTTCCTTATCTGTAAAAATAAAATTACTAATACATACCTTGCAGGTCATTGTCAGGTTTAAATTGGGCATGTGTAATATGCCTAGCATTGTGCCTGCTGTAATTTACATGCCTGGACAATGATAGCTATAATACTTTATTAATAGTAGTGTTTTTCTAGTTCCCCCTTCTCTGCCCAGTATACGTGAGTGTTTGTTTCCACCAGGAAAGCTGTTTCATTAGCGGGAAGACTGACTTCCAAACAGACCACTTTCTCCTCAACCCCCTAGAAGACTTTCACCCCAGGAAACAAAATGACCCCCTGCTATAGTACTTTCTGAGTGGTCTACTTTAAAGTCTCTCTGCTGAATCTTCCAGGCAGGATCAAAAGAACTCTGGTCTCCTGGAGCTACAGATTGTTTTAATACTGCTCAGGAGCTTTTAACTGGTTACTGCTTACACCAGGGATTACACAGACAGGGCAGAATGGGCTTGTTAAGCCAAGACAGAGGGAAATGTCAGACTGTTAGTACAAAGAGAGTTTGCCTAGAAATGAGGTGACTGGGATTCTAATCCTCATTTTATTAGTAGCTCATGGTCTGGTTATCTGAATGGGCTGGGACATTTTATCTCCAATTCACGTTACCTGGAAACTTCACTGTTTTTTTTTTTTTAATTTTTTAATTTTAGGAAAAATTACCAAACACAAATGACAACCTTTTTAATACCAAAGTCCCTTTAGGAAGGAAAAAGTGTCCAATGGATTGTTTTAAGCCTCTAGGATTCTACTGGGAGAACTACTTTAAAGGGTACTGAATGGTATCCTCTTCACTCAAGAAATTATTATGTCTTTCCTGTGCTGTTTAGAAAAGGAAACCTGTTTCCTGTCTTCCATCCTCTAAATGTTTGCTCACTTTTAAATAGCCCAGTGACAACATAGGTAGGGTCATGAGCAACCCTGAGAGCCTTTAAGCTTAGTGGTCAAGAGCTTGGACTTGAAAGCTCGGGCCAAACCCTGTCTCTTGCCCTGGTGACCTGTGTGTCCATGGGCAAGTTGCCCTTTTCAAGCCTCAGTTTCAGCATCTATGAAATGGGGCTGATGGTAATAGCCACTGGCTTGTAGAGTAAAACTAAGAACGGAATATACAGAGCAGCTAAAACAAGCAGAGCATGGCTAGATTCAAACATGCTATTAAAACTGTGAGTTTATTTTTGATCATTAATCCAGCTTCATGGAGAAAGTTGGTAAACATTTTCTGATGGAATCATTAGATGTCATGTCAGTGTTTCATTCCTACTCTGTTGATGAAGTGAACCTCTTCCTCCCTGTCCCTGTCGTCTTCTCTATACATTGCAAGGGTTAAATCTATTCCTTTTGCCATGCATCAGTGTCTGACATTATGATTCAGTGTTGAAGGAAGAAATAATCTGTGTAAGACACTTGGTGTGTTAACTGGCATGTAGTGTTTACTCAATAATTATTAAATACCATCATTTTTCTTATTAACTTTTATAATGGGGTAACACAGAGCACTGCTTTTCTTTAATTGTTTTTATTATTTTGTACATAGAATTTACACTTTTGTGTTGCTTTGTTTGTTTTAGTGGCCTTTGGTTTTTAAGTAGGGCCAATTTCTTTTAGATTCTAGGACTAGGAGTCATCTAAAGGGGTCACAATTAAACATAAGCATGAATTTAGGTACCAAGAGGATCTGATTAAAAGTACCTAAGTCTCTTTGAATTTTCCAGAAAGTGCTGTGTGAATGAAATATTGTTTAATTGGAACTAGAGGGTTTGCTTTCATGGCTCTTCAAATGTTGAAAGATTTGGCTAGAAGGAACCTCTAGACTTCATTTTCATGTGTGCACATAGAGGGCAAGCACAGCAGAAAGAAGAAGAGTTTAAAACAAAAGCAGAAAAGCTGCAAAGGGAATTGAAGAAATTTTGGTACAAGTGGGTATAAAATTAATGGGCTATATCGAGCCTTTCAATCACTCTTTTAAAATGGGAACATGCAGCGTGTCAGAAGGTATCATTAACACTCACAAAACCAGGCATCCTCCATTTAGCTGTGGCTGAAAAGAAGGGAACTGGGTGTGAAACTGACTTGAGTTCAAATCCTGACTTGGCTGTTTTCTGGGTGCAAACGTGGTACGCAAGTTAAATAACTTCTCAGTATCTCAGTTTCCTGACTTTTTGTTTCACCTGGAGAAATATAATACCCATTTTACAGGGCTGTTATGTAGGCTAAATGAAATAACGTATACAGTGCTTAGAACAATGTTTGGCAAACAGTAAAAACAGAGCATGATAATAATAATGATATTACCTGATGGAAATCATAATATGAATAGCAATGCAATCAGGTGTGTTCCTGCCTTCTGTACTAGCACAATGGCATAAATGGAACAACCAAAAGAGTTGTAGTTTCCATGGGATAGACACAAGGGAATATGATTAAAATTTCCTTCCTAAGGACTGACCATTGAAAGGAGGGGAAAAGATCGACAAGTGGTAGTTGATGCACGAATTATTTTTTATATTGTTTTCATGCATGTTATGGAAATGCATAACAAGGTAAATATTTTTCCCATATGTGGTGCCTGGAAAATGTTTCGTTCTGCTGAACCGAGATCTTGCCTAGAATCAGACTGTGGGAACTTGTTAGCTGGTAAAAAACTCAGTGCCAGCTATTTTGTTCCTCAGTGTTATGGCATTCCTTGGCTAAGATTTTTTGCTGTATATTTTTTTCATTCCTCTTTCTTTATGTCTTGGCTTCTGATCTTAGTCACATGTTAATTTTTCAGGCCAGTTGCTGAAACACCTGGGGGTAGAAGAAAGAATATGGCAATGTTTATCAGAAGCCTGTGCTTACATTTCTGCGTTGACTTTTATTAGTGTGAGGTTTTGAGCAACTGATTTAAACTGTACCTGTCTCCATTTTCTCATTGGCCAAATAAAGCTTTAAAAAACTACCTTGCAGAGTTGTTGGGGGAATAAGGTGAGATGATGTAGGTCAGACTTCGAGAGCAGGATTTGACTTATTGTAAGCTCTTGTATTTCATTGCCTCAGCTGCAAAGTTTTTTTCTTTCATGGTCTCTTTGAAGCTTTTAGGAGAGAAAGCATTCTCTCTACATGGGATCAGAGTGGAGGAGCCCCTAATCCTGAGGGGAAGCAGCAGAAACTGCATACATCTGAGTACTTTTCTCAGGGTCAGATGCTTCTCTTGCCTGGTTAATTTTGTTATTTCTAGATTAATCAATTGTTTGATTCATTCAGAAAATATTTATTGAGCAGCATTGTGCTTGGCACTGGGGATACAAGAGTGGCGAAAGCATCATTGTGACAGGCCCCAAGCCACCTGCGCCAAAACAGGTAGGTGCTGCCATGGGACTGCCAGCCCAGGGCAGTGCCCGCGGCCCAGAGAGGCCCAAGCCACCGGCCCATAGTCCCTGAGGCAGTGGCTCCAAGTGGCAGTCCCTGCAGGATCCTAGCCAGACACTAGGGTTGAGCGAGTGGACCATGAAATCCCCTGCCACGATGACTAAACACGAAAGGAAAGATACCAGAAATATGAAAAATCAAGAAAGTATAACACCATTAAAGGAAAATAATAACTCTCAAGCTCTAGCTCCTATAGAACAGGAAGTCCTTGAAATGACTGACAAGGAATTTTGAGCAACAATTCTAAGGAACTAAATGACATACAAAAAACACTCAGTCAGACAACACAGTTAAATGAGAAAAAGTACACAGGACCTGAAAGAAGAAATGTACAAAGAAATCAATGTCCTAAAAAAGAGTGTAGCAGAGCTTGCAGAGCTGAAGAATTCATTCAACAAAATAAAAAAACACAACAGAGAGTTTAACCAACAGGTAGAACAGGCAGAAAAAAGAATTTCTGACCTTGAAGATGGGTTGTTTGAATTAACATAGGCAGACCAAAAATAATTTAAAAAATTGAAGAAAATGTAAGAGGGATAACAGACATATTTAATAAACTAATGGCAGAAAACTTCCCAGATATAGGGAAAGACACAGACCTTCAGATCCAGGAGGCTCAAAGATCCCTGAACATATTCAACCCAAAAAGGGAAATGTTATAGTCAAATTGGCAAAACTCAAAGACAAAGAGAGAATCTCAAATGCAAGAGAGAAGTGTTAAGTCATCTGTAAGGGAGCCCAAATCAGACTAACACCAGACTTTTCATTGGAAACCCTAAAAGCCAGAAAAGAATGGGGTGATATATTCAAAATACTAAAAGACAAAAATTTCCAGCCAAGAATACTTTACCCAGTAAGTCTATCCTGAAATGAATGACAAATAGCATATTTCTCAGACAAACAAAAACTTCATGAGTTCACCACCACACAACCAGCCTTACAAGAAATTCTCAAGGGAGTACTGGGTTTGGTACCTGAAAACAACCACCACTGCCATAAGTACTCAAGAAAGAACAAAACCCAGTACTAAAATAAAAACTGCTAACAATAAAGAGAAAAAAAAGTTTATCTACCACCCCGAGAAACCAACAAACACAGAAGACAAAGAGTAAATCAGAAAGAAAGGAACAAAAGATACTTAAGACATTCAAACAAAAATCAGTAAAATGCTAGGAGTAAATCAACACCTTTCAATAACAACTCCTAATATAAAAGGATTAAATTCCCCACTCAAAAGACAGAGACTGACTGACTGGATTAAAAAGGTAGACCCAACAATATACTGCCTTCAAGAGACTCACCTCACCTGTAAAGACACACATAGACTAAGAGTGAAAGGATGGAAATAGATATAACTTGCAAATAGAAATGAAAAACGAGCTGGAGTAGCTGTTCTTAGATAAAAAAGACTTTAAACTAAAAACCATAAAAAGAGATAAAGAAGGCCACTACATAATAATAAAATGATCTTTCCATCAAGAAGACATAACAATCATAAATATATATCTACCCAATGTTGGAGCAGCCATATTTATAAAGCAAACACTATTAGACCTAAAGAATGAGATAGACACTAACACAATAATAGCAGGAGACCTGAACACCCCACTCTCAATATTGGACAGATCATCTAGGCAAAGAATGAACAGAGAAACACAAGATCTAAACAATACTTTAGACCAAATATCTACAGAACATTACATCCAACAACCTCAGAATATTCATTCTTCTCATGAACACGTGGAACATCCTCCAGGATAGACCACATATTAGGTCACAAATCAAGTATCAACAAATTCAAAAAAATTGGAATTACTCTATGTATTTTTTTGGATCACTATGGATTAAAATTAGAAATCAATAACAAATGAAACTCTGGAAACTGTACAAACACATGGAAATTAAACATTCTACTTAATGATATATGGGTCTGAGAAGAAATTAAATAGGAAATCCAAAAATTTATTGAAACTAATGAAAATAATGATACATCATACCAAAACCTGTGGGATACTGCAAAAGCAGTACTAAGGGGGAATTTTATTGCATAAAATGCTTGCTTCAGAAGAATGGAAAGATGGCAAGTAAACAACCTAACACTTCACCTTAAAGAACTAGAAAAACAAGAACAATCAAAACCCAAGGTTAGCAGACAGAAAGAAACAATTAAGATCAGAGCAGAACTTAATGAAATAGAAACCCCCAAAATGATACAAAAAATCAATGAAACAAAAAGTTGTTTTATTTGAAAAGATAAATAAAATTAACAAATCATTAGCAAGGCTAACTAAGAAAAGAGAGAAGACCCAAATAACAAAAATTAGAAATGAAGAAGTTGATAGTACAACCAACACCTCAGAAATACAAGCAATCATTAGCGACTACTATAAACAACTATTTGCCAACAAATTTGAAAATCTGGAGGAAATGGATAAATTTATGGAAACACACAAACTACCAAAACTGAGCCAAGAAGATATAGAAAATCTGAACAGACCAATAGCAATAAAAGAGATTGAAGCTGTTCTCAGAAGGCTCCCAACAAAGAAAAGCCCAGGACTGGATGGGTTCACTGAAGAGTTCTACCAAATCTTCAAAGAGGAACTGATACCAGTTCTCTACAAACTGTTCCAAAAGATTGAAACAGAGGCCATTCTCCCAAACTCATTCTATGAGGCAAACATCATCCCTGATACCAAAACCAGACAATGATACATCAAAAATAGAAAACTACAGGCCAATATACTTGATGAATATAGATGCAAAAATCATTGATAAAATAGTAGCTAACAGAATACAACAACATGTACACAAAATTATACACCACAGTCAAGTGGGATTCATTCCAGGGATGCAAGGTTGGTTCAACATATGAAAATCAATAAATGTGATACACCAATAAAATAAAAGACAAAGGCCATATGATTATCTCTATAGATGCTGAAAAAGCATTTGACAAAATTCAACATTCATTCATGATAAAGACTCTCTACAAGCTAGGTATAGATGGAAAGTATCTCAACATAATTAAAGCTGTATATGATAAGCCCACTGCCAATATCATCCTGAATGGGAAAAAGCTGAAAGCTTTTCCTTTAAGAACAAGAACTAGACAAGGATGCCCACTGTCACCACTCCCATTCAACATAGTGTGGGAAGTACTAGCCAGAGCAATTGGAGAAGAGAAGGAAATAAAGGTCATCCAGATTGGAAAAGATGAAGTCATACTGTCCCTGTTTGCAGATGATATGATCCTATATATCGAACAGGCTAAAGCCTCTACAAAAAACTGTTAGAGTTGATAAATGATTTCATCAAAGTTGCAGGATACAAAATCAACACACAAAAATCATTTCTATACTCTAACAGTGATCATGCAGAAAGAGAAATCAAGAAAGCTAGCCCATTTAAAATAGCCACCAAAAAAATAAAATACTTAGGAATAAAGTTAACCAAGGATGTGAAAAATCTCTACAATGAGAACTACAAACCACTGATGGGAAAAATTAAAGAGGACCAAAGAAGATGGGAAGGTATCCCATGCTCATGGATTGGAAGAATTAACATTGTGAAATTGTCCATACTCCCCAAAGTGTTCTACAGATTCAATGCAATACCCATCAAAATTCCAATAATATTTTTCTCTGAAATGGAAAAAGAAAACATCCTAACATTTATATAGAATAACAAAAGACCATGAATAGCCAGAGCAATTGTGAGCAAAAAATAAATAAATAAAGCTGGAGGCCTAACACTACCTGACTTTAAAGTATATTACAAAGCAATAATAACCAAAACAGCATGGTACTGGCATAAAAACAGACACATGGATCAATGGAATATAATAGAAAATCCAGAAATGAACTCATACACCTACAGCCATCTGATCTTTGACAAAGGTACCCAGTCTACACACTGGGGAAGAGACTGCCTCTTCAGCAAATGGTGCCGGGAAAACTGGATATTCATATGCAGGAGAATGAAACTAGACCCATACCACTCACCATATACCAAAACCATCTCAAAATGGATTAAAGAATTAAATATACACCATGAAACAATAAAACTCTTTAAAGAAAACATAGGGGAAACACTCCAGGAAGTAGGATTGGGCACAGACTTCATGAATACAGCCCGAAAAGCACAGGCAAGCAACAGAAAAATAAACAAATGGGATTGTATCAAACTAAAAAGCTTCTGTACAGCAAAAGAAACAATTAACAGAATGAAAAGACAACCACCAGAGAGGGTGAAAATATTTGCAAAATATACATCTGACAAAGGATTAATATACAGAATATACAAGGAACTCAAACAACCTTACAGCCAAAAATCAAGTAACTCAATTAAAAAATGGGCAAAGGAGCTGAATAGGCATTTCTCAAAGGAAGATACATGAATGACCAACAGACACATGAAAAAATGCTCAACATCACTCAGCATTTGGGAAATGCAAATCAAAACCACACTGAGATACCATCTCATTCCAGTTAGGATGGCTAATATCCAAAAGACTGAGAATGATAAATGCTGGTGAGGTTGTGGAGAAAAAGGAACCTTCACATGCTGTTGGTGGGACTGCAAAATGAGGCAGCCTTTATGGAAAATGGTAGGGAAGTCCTTCAAACAATTACATATAGATCTACCATATGACCCAGCTATTCCCCTGCTGGGAATATACCCACAGGAATGGAAATCATCATGCCGAAGGGATACCTGTACCCCCATGTTTATTGCAGCACTATTTACAATAGCCAAGAGTTGGAATCAGCCCAAATGTCCATCTTCAGATGAGTGGATAAGGAAACTGTGGTACATCTACACAATGGATGTTATAAAAAAGAATGAAATACTACCATTCTCAGCAACATGGATGGAATTAGAAAAAAATATATTAAGTGAAATAAGTCAGGCACAGAAAGAGAAATACCACATGTTCTCACTTATTTGTGGGAGCTAAAAACAAACAAAGAAACAAACAGACCAGCAAACAGTGAGGGGGGTGGGTGGAGAAGAAAACACAACAATTACAATTCCTTGAACTTGTTAAGACAATTGAACAGATATGATGTTTATCGGGGGTATGGGGGAGGGCGAAAGAGGAATTGGTAAAGAGAAATGAAAATCAACTACATTGAATATTGATAAATTTTTAAAAAATATCAGATTAAAAGTGAATGAGAGATAAAGTTCCCCATACGTTAGAAAAATATTTTCTTCTAATAACTAGATCTTAATTTTATGCAATCAACTGTGTATAAGCCCTATAAGCAGTAAGACAGACTCCTGTTTTTAAGACGTGGAAAAATGAGGTGAAATATTTCAGCAGCTGATTTATAACCCACTTTAAGCATGTGCCAAGTCTTTGTTTTGGTGTCAATATCACTATCTAACTAAACACTAAAATATAGCCAAGCAAACAAAAGTTGCAATGACACATATCATATATTAGCATGAAAGGAATAAAGCACCTTACATAGTATTTGCTATTAAACCAAAACAGACTAGCAATTAAAAAACAAAGAAAAGAAAACATCATTGCTAATTTCATAGAACTTAGAACTTTCACTGCAATCTTAGATCCCACTCCTCAAAACAACAAAGTCATCTGCCTGTCCTTCTCTCTTAGTTGGCCTTGTCTAGGGAGGAATGGTCATTATTTCCAGAAAGTGGAGCGGTCCTATCATTTGTGGCCAATCTTTGAGGACTGGACTTGGGAAAGACCACCCCTCCTGGTCAATAACATGATTCTGGAGAGCTCTTTACTTTCTCATTTTAAGTGGATATGTGAAGACTAAATTTAATCGCAGCTGCCAAATTCTCACAGAGTGAGATGTGTAGCATTTTGAGGAGCAGTTTTTGCAAAAGATACAAATTTCTCTCTCATAGGAGAGAATTCTTTCCCTCTCCTACTTGACTTGGTTTTTGCTCTGCCAGTTGGTAATGCTTTACTTCCCCCAATTAAGGGAGTTGATCAAAAATTGTTCAAAGGTCTTAGATGCTCCTTCCTTTCTGTTGATTGCCTCTGAGTTAGTGATACCTCCAGAAACCCCGCAACTCATTATGGCTGAATCCACCTCTGAGTGGTGAGCTGGACCTGAGCACACTAACTCAGTGCTCCAGTGATGAGGAAATGCCAAAAATTTCTCAGTGGGGACTTAGCCTTCAGAGAGGCCGGCTGAGTTCTTGCTGCAGTGAAACTGGAGATGGACGTTGTTTCTTACATTTCTTGAAAGTACGCAGCAATTTTCTTATTATAATGTAGTATGCTAGTAATTACTGTAGGAAGATGATCTATTTTAATGTGTATTAGTTCTGCTTCCTACAGTCTAAGGTGCACCACTATTGTGGTAAGGTGAGGCTGTGTAATTGGTGGGCTAATGCATAGGTAGCATGTAGTATAGTGAATGCAATATTTATATGACACAAGTTACTATATTTGATATTGTTATTCTGTGCCTTCTTAGTACCTGGTAAACTATCAACAAAGAAGCTCAATTCTATTTTATTATTATTAGCCATGGAATGAATATGATGGGTCCTCAAAAAGTTCATGGAAAGATTCATATTATCTTTTACTCTATTTTTTCATGAACTTTTAGAAGTACCCTCGTGTGTGTGTGTGTGTGTGTGAGTGTGTGTTAGAAGTGAGCATTAGTGGTAGGGTCAGATTGTTTAAGAAAGCTAATTAAAAATATCTTCGACAATTTTTTGCCTTTGGGGATGGGGATACATTTTTTTTTTTTTTTTGGCATATGTGTAGTTATTTTCCTTAAATCATTTTCGATATTGTCAGGGAATAGCCTGAGAACAAAATATTTCATATATTATTGAGTTCATGACACTGGAAATCGGGAAATCAGAGTTGAGCCCCTCGTTTTGCAGAAAACTTAATGTTCATTTACTCATTCATTTATTCACTGATTCATTATTTAACTCAGGAAATACTCATATGTATTGAGCAACTGGCATGCTAGGGGTAAAGCAATGAAAAAGATAAAAACAGACAACGCCGTGTTCTCATGGAGCTTATGTTCTTAGGTAAGCCACATAACTTTTCTATACCTCGGTTTCTTCAGTTCTATAAAACATATATAATAGTGTCTTCCACTTTTCTTACCTGTCTCTCTATCTCTCACTCCAATTTCCTTGCAGGATTGTTGTGCCTGTCAAAATGGATAATATGTAAGAACACTTTAGAGCACAAGTTAAAAATATGAAATCCAAATGCAGCAAGCCACACGTCCCTATTCCCTCACCCACTTGCACTTAGTTTTGACAAAGGATACATTTAAAAAATCTGTCAAGAAAGTGATGCAGTGTTCCACTGCTATAGAAACCATTAATTATTGACATGACCTCTTGTTAACCAGGGATTGAAATGTGCATTATTAAAAGAAAACCACCCCAAATTCTAAAGCCATTAATATGAAAGTTAAGAAGGTATTAGATCTTGTAATGGTGGGAACATTAGAAATACTTTGATAAATATGTAATTGCAGTAACCTTTCCAACCTTGCTTTTCTGCACGACCATGTCTTCATCAGGAAATGTTGAAATGTAAGATTTGTTCCTAGTGGTCAAGGAAGTAGTGTGCTCTCTCTCTCTCTCTCTACATATATATATATATAATTTATAATTTTATAAATATATTTATATTTATACTATTGTAGTATTATATGTATAATTATTATATAAATATATAACATACTCTTAATGATATATATTGCACTATTGTAAATATACATATATAATAGTATAATATTTCCTTGACCTCTAGGTGTATGTATAGTTAACCTTTGGACAACATGAGGGTTAGGGATGCTGATCCCCTGCACAGTTGAAAATGTTTGTGTAAGTTTTGACTCCCCGAAGCTTAACTACTTAACTACTAAGGTAACTAAGTATTAACTACTTAACTACTAAAAGCCTAGTGTTAGGTGGGCTACTTAACTGTTTTGGTTAGGTATGTCATGCATTCATGACATGCCCTACCTAAAATTTTCCAATGTATTTATGGAAAAAAAAAATCCGCATATAAGTGGACCTGTGTAGTTCAATCCTATGTTATTCAAAGGTCAACTGTATATGTGTGTGTGTGTCTATACACACAAAAACACATAAACTTACAGTGTGAATTATTTTTATGGTTATATTTTTTTACATGTTGTCTATAATACATATTAGGCACTAAATACATAGAGAATATGTATATACATAAACATTCATGTACACATACCCCATATAATTTTCTCTATAAAGATCAGTTAATGTATATATAATATTGGGATGATTTCTACTAATTGAAAACATGAATATATTCCAAATGCTTATGAGAGCAAGAAAAATTATTACCCTTCAGTACACTGAATTTCCAACAAATTTGTCTTTCAAAAGTTTGTCAGTTTAAGGATAGTTTTTGGATCTAGATATTTCCAAAAATATTGAACGCCAGGATTCTTTATTCTCATTCATATAACAATCATTTACAGATAACCTACAATCTGCTAACATTGAGCTAGGAGCTGTGTATAACAAGGTGAACTCTACTCTTATAGGACTTACAGTGGGGAAATCAGAGAACCAACAGACAACATAACTTAGAAGTGTATATGCTGGAGCGTAGAGATGATGAGATGCTCTGTGAACATGCAGGAGAGGCACTGCTCATGGACAAGGTGGAAGGAGTTAGAGTTACAAAAGTCTTCCGGGAGGCAGTGGTGCACAGACACCTAAAGCAAGAGAGATGGGAGTTAAGTGGCTGGTGGGAAAGGAGCAGAGGGTGGTCTGGGCTCAGCAAACAGCATCTGCTAAGACTCAGAGGCAAGGATAGCATGATGGGCTTAGGGAACCAAAAGTAGTTCTTCAAGGCTGGAATGTATTTAGGAAGGCACAATGGTGAGGAATGATTGCTCATAGGTGTGCTTTTAAGCAGGCAGAGGTAAAGTCTGTAGCTGAAGATATTCTGCTACACTGTAATCACTTTCTGCCCTCCTTTTGATTTGGACGGTGTCCTGTGTATTATCTGTGGCTTAAATGCAGACCTGCCTGAAAGTGAGAGAGGTGGACAAACTCAATATACTTAATATTGTTTTCATCAAGTGATTTTGTGATACCTTTGGTTTGATATTTCACCTATTTGAACTACCATAAGGAAGATTCCATTTGCATCCGTCAAATATCCATAGCACGTACCCTTAGAAGTGTTATGGGACTTTATAGTTGAAAGTAAGCCTGGATATCTTGGGGTTTACTTTTAGAGCAAGTTCTACATCCATTCACTTCGCAGTAAACTGAGCAATGAAATATTCTTAAACAACCTGTAATTGCTAAGTTATATAGGAGAATTTGAAGATGAGAAAGAAATAATATTGTTGATGTTGTTTGAAGTGCATTATGTGGGTTTCTTTGTGATTCTCTCTTTGAACATGTTCCTTATTTAGAATTGGAGGCTCCAAAATGCCTCGTTGTTGAATGATATACTCTAGAGAGGCGATACAGCATAGTAGAGAGAACCCACATGCCTGTGTTTAAATTTTGTTTTCCCTGGATACTGGGCTATGTGATCCCAGGCAATTTTAACTGTTTTCTGCATCAGTTTTATCATATACAAAATGTAGATGCTGCTACCAACTCTCATTGTGAAATTGAAATGATGAAATGAGATCTTGTATTTAAAGTGCCTAATGTAGTCTAGGCTTCTCTATGCTTTTTCTGTAAGGGTTTCCCTACCTCCTGCAAGGGAAATTCAATTGCCCTGAGCTTGTTGAGAAGCTTTACAGTGCTGGCTCTGCTCAGTGGGTAAATACTGAGCCATTACTCTTGCAAGTAGAGCCTTATTAACTATTACTTTTAACTGAATATTACCTGGAGTCATATACAAGTTATTTTAATTTGAGAACCTGAGTCAAAATGTCATTACATTTAAGTTTAATTGATAAGAATGCTGTGAACCAAAGTATGGTGAAATCTTCTTCCTGTTTTCCCCTAGCTAATCTCTATTAAGTGTATGTAAATATTTTAGATACTTTTTTTACTCTGCCTTAAGGCATTTCAATTAATGCTGAGATGCATCCCAGTGAACACTTTACTCTCAAAATGTTTACTAGAAATTCTCCGATTTTCATGTTGACACTAAGGAGGCCTTCAATACATAGCTTACCTTTAATTACAGGGATTTAAAATCAGAGAGTTAGGTAGTTTTAGAATTGAAAAGGACTTAGGAAGTGCCAAATCAAGTCTTCTCATCTTACAGATCAGAAAACTGAGGTTTATAGAGATGAAGGGTCAATGTCCAAGGTCACATGGCTGGACATTAAGGTTTATTTGGGGTTAGGTCTCAGAACTGGGGCTGGAGGGGCAGGTCTTCTGATTTCTTGACCAGTGCCTTTTAAGTTAGTTTGCCATTTTGTACCACCATTTACTTATTATAAAATTGGCTGAGGTGTGATATATGACATGCTTTTGTCATGATTGGCCCTCATGAGAAATAATCCTATAAGATCCTTTACGCATATGTCGATGAACATTTTATACACATGCAAATGAACATTTTGTTAATTTGCTGATAAAACAGAAACATCTAAATCTCCTCTATTCTCTCTATAATCCATTGAGAATTGTGATTTAGGTGTGATTTTATAGTATTTTTGTTTGTTTGTTTGTTTTCCTTCATTCTCAAATTTGAAAACACCTCCTGCTTAGACAATTAATTGGCTAAAGTCACCATGCTTACTAGACGTGCATTTATCTTTGCTTCCTACATGTCTGTTTAGCCAAAATATTTCCTTCTTAAAAAACCCTAAGAATCAATGCCTGTAGCCAACAGGAAAAATTGCAGGGATGTATCTAATTTTCCTGGCCTTTACTGCCTTGTGGGTAACAGCCACGAGACACCGGAAGTGGATTCTGCAGTCTGATAACTGATTTGCTCATCCAGTCGTCTGTGTCGTGAAAGGAGTGTGTTTCCTCGTATAATTTAAAACCATTCCCGTTTGTTCGGTAGTCTTTGGAACTTAAGAACAGCTGGCTGCTACCCACCACCATGTAAATAAACACTGATGAACTTGAAGGCTGTTAGTAACTCATCATTCAGCTTCTGTCCTCCAAACGTTCACCACAGCCCTGTAATCTTTCTTGGTTTTAATTCCCAGAGCTTTAATTATTTCCATTTCTGTTTTCTGGCTACTCTGAAATATTTGTCAGTGTTCTTTGGCATTGCATATCGTGGGCTCTTCTGACAGCTCTAGTTCATATCTTCCTTAAGGTATCAATAATTTCCCACTGTCTGGGGAAATTGCTCACCATATCCTGCCCCGCGATGGCCAGTGTGGACTTGGAGTTGGGAAACTTGGGTTTTAGTTCCTGTTCTGTTACCCACTAGCTCTGTGGCTTTAGGGAAATCATTCCAACTCTCTGCGTTTCAGTTCTCTTGTCTGTAAAATGGGGATAACAGTTCCTAACCTCATTTACTTGAAGAGGTATTGAGAGAATCTGATATAAATACAGGTAGAAAAGGCCTTTTTAAAAAAGTGATATGTGATTATTTGCCTGGCTTTATCTTATCAGTTACCTTCTTGATAAGACATTCCTTATTTTTTATATTTATCCTCTAAGGCTTTTTTTTTTTTTAGCATCCTTTTTTTTTAATTAGAATAGTTTCATGCATTCATTTAATTAATCTACAATGTTCCAAAGCACAAAGGATGAGGACCCCCTGGTAAGTAAAATGGACATGATCTTTACCCTCATTAGAGGACAGAATAGACACTTGAATAGAGGTTAGAATTGGTGATGGGATGGGGTTGGTAGAGAGAGAGGGAGAGACATTAATCGAATAATTACAAATGAGTGTATAGTTTAAACTGTGATAAGTACAATACCACGAAGGAGAAGTAAAAGAACTATAAGAGCGTAGAAGAGCAGAACACTCACAGTGCAGGAAGGATTCCCTGAGGAGGTGACCATCCGGATGAGATGATGGAAAATGAATTGAGGGTGGAGACTAGGGAGTGAAATTCAGGGGTGCACATCCAGAGGATATGGGAGATTATTAAAAATGAGCTTTATTACAACTTTTTGTCTAGTTTTAACATTTTTATTTTTGGCATTTTTGGAGAAGAACATACATATATAGTTTATATATATGTATGTATTAATTTGTAAATGACTAAATATTCATGTATTAAAGTGGGTGTTAAAATGTTTTTACTAAAGGGAATATACAGTCAAGAAAAGTGAGAGAATACCATTTTAGCCACACAGAACAGGAGGCACAAAGGATAATAAAGGAAGGAGGGATACAGGGAATTTTAAGAAAGTTCAAGACGAGCAGTGTGGTTGGAGAGAAGAAAACGGGAGGGGCTGGTAGAGTGTGGTGAGCCACAGAGAGGCGGGAGGGGCCAGTGAGAATTTCTTCTTTCTTGTAAAAGCACTGGAAAGCCACTGAAGGGTTTCTCCGTCCCTCTCTCCTTCTCTTGCTTTCTTCTTTCTCTCCCTTTCTTCCTTCTCTTTATTTAATAAATACTTTTTTATGCACAGGGCATTGTTCTATCTTTTTCTATATCCTGTATTGCTAGAAATTCTTGGCTTAGATTTTGCCTCTTCTCATTCAAAACCTTATTTATTTTGGCCACATTTATATAAAGAAGTTTTTCCTTATGTGTAGGTGGACACTGTTTTTCCTACTTGTACTTCAGATAATCACTAAAGGTACACACAGCAATTCTTGGTGTAACTAGCCCGAGATGTTGCTGCCTTGGATGGTTGTGTTGTGTTTTAAAGGCCCTGCATCCCGGGGCCGGCCCGTGGCTCACTTGGGAGAGTGCGGTGCTGATAACACCAAGTCAAGGGTTAAGATCCCCTTACCGGTCATCTTTAAAAAAAATAAATAAATAAAATAAAGGCCCTGTATCTGAGTCTAATATACAAGCACATCAAAATGAGAGACTTGGGTTTGTCTCATGATTTCTTGCATGCATTTCATAGTGTTCTCATAGAAACAATGGTGTTCATACATCAAAGGAACTAAAACAGGACTGAGAGTTGTAGAGTGTTCATTGTGCACTTGGCACTGTGGTAGGTGATTTACATGATTTAGTCTTTTATTTTTTTACAACAATGCTGTGAAGTAGATATAATGACTTTATTTTGCAACTGAGGAAATGGAACATATATGACCTAAAAAAGAAAGATTTCCTTGGCTTTATGGACCCAGGGTCAGCAAACTTTTCTGTAAAGGACTCAAGAGTAGATATTTTAGATTTTGAAGATCATATTTTTTCTGTTGCAGCTGTCTAACTCTGCCATTGTACTAAAGCAGCCATAGACAATTTGTAAACAAATTAGCATGGCCATGTTCCAATAAAACTTTATTGATGAAAACATGGTGTGCTGAATTTGGCTGTAGTTTGCCAATCTCTCTGTTAAAAAAAATAATAATCAAATATTAATTATTGTCATTTATCAACTGTCAATCTGTGGGTCAAGTTCTTTATATACATTATCTCACTTAATCTTTACAGTTCTTCTCTATGGTGAGTGTTTTAATCCTCACTTTAAAGATGAGAAAATCAGGATATGTGAACTTGTTTGAGGTTAAGCAGCTGGTCAGTGATATAACCAGGATTTTATTCTGGCTTTATTTGTAGGCTGTTGATGAACACTGCTGGTTTTCCCTCAATATCCATCATTTCTTCCTCCTTTTACTATAGCATCCCTTATTTTTAGCTGAGCTCCCAAGAGCCCAGTTATAGACTTGCCTTTCTCGTGGGGAGTGGCTGTGTGAGAGTTCGAGCCAGTGGATATGAGTGTGTATGATGTTTTCAGCTTCCAGGCCCAGCCCATAAAAGGAAGGAGCAAGGCCATTGCATCGTCTTATTCCTTTTCCCACTGGTGGGAACACTGTCATGATGGCAGGTGCTGGAGCAGCTCTCTTGACCATGAGTTGGAAGCAGTGTATTGGGGATGGGTGAGTGGCTGGATGGACCTAGCATTTCAGCCCAGGACTACGTGTTATTTGAACAGCTATGTGAAACAAATTTTCTCTTGTTTAAACCACTGTTATTTTGAGGACCTTACTTATAGCTTCTAAACCTATTTTCTGACTAATATAAAAGCCCCTTTTCAGGGAAAGGGGGCATATTCTGAGGACATTCTCAGAAATATCTTTTTCTTGTAGGTAGAAGGAGATACACTTTCAGTGTTTGGGAAGAAATGAGATGTCATATTCTTCATGTGTCTTAGACAAAACATTTTTCTTTTTTTTCTGGTTAATTCTGGCCCTCTATCTTGGCTGTACGTTTTCTTTCTTGCCTCAGAGCCCAGACTCTTCTGCTCTCCTTGCGGTGCAAGCTCACCTGCTCCCCTCTCTTTAATGCAGGAGCTCTCACCCAGTCCTTGGGCTTTCTCTTCCCATTCAGCCCAGCATTTCCTCAGCTTCCCTGTTCCTTGTGGACTCAAAGAAAAGTGCAGAGGATTCTACTGCTGATCACTTTGTGAGCAAATTAAAGCAAAACAAAACAAAGAAAAACCAAACCCAGAATAATGATATTAAAAAAATAGCACACCTATGGAGAAATTACAAAGCATGAGAGTCTTACAGATTTTCTGCATTCAGGAGATCCTTGATCTTTGGGTGCTGACTCCTTTTTAAAGGGTTTGGACCAGATCTGTTCTCTTTTTCTGTACCATGAAACTCCTTTCCTCTTTAATAGATGATGCTGATCCTGTTTTCCAGGAATGTGCCATTTCCAGTCCACACCTAATTTACCTCAAGCTGTCAATTGGCTTCAGTGGCTATAAGAAGAGATGTAGAGGGGGAATTTTTATAGCAATGTATCCTTGGAACATTTCCTCCTCCATCTCCGTGGAAAGTTGATGGTCCTGTGGTTGGCTATACTGTTTAACTTCGTTATGTAAGTTTAGAAGGAAAGATAATGATGACAAGTTATTTATGTTCTATGTACGGGGCCAGTGGTTTGGGAAATCAGAACACTGGTTCTTGACTCCTGCCTTTATAGTGTATTTACAGAGGGTAACATGTATAGTCTCCTTTAAGTAGGAAGCTGGACAAGTCACTCGCCTTCACTAAAACTCCACCACTTTGTCTATAAAAGGGGAACAGTAGGAATACCCATCTGCCATGCGTTGGGAAGATCAAACATTTATGTGGTGTGGAAATACTTTGCAAATTATAATGTGCTTTAAATGTGCTTCATTGAACTGAGCATTTGAGATACAGACAATAAGTTAAAAAGAATTCAGAGATAAGGGTGAACATTGCATAGTAGAAAACTTAAAGAAGGTCTTATGGAGGAGGTGGAGCCATAGGACTAGTGTCGTGGACATTTGTCTAGCTCATGGTCACCCACCTCCTTATGTATTCGCGCGTCCGTGAAGGCAGAAGACATAAATTTGTTTCCCAGGCTCCATTGATTCTAGGGTGCAGGCATGCCACCTAAGTTCTGCACCCCTGTGAGACTTTGGTTTGGAAGCAAATTACCCAAAAGTGTTGGCTACACTCTGAACCTGCTATTGGAAGCAGCAGGGAGAAAGAGAGGACCTGGTATAAGCCTCCCATGCCTTGCCTCTGTCCTGCATGATGCGAAGACTGTGGCCTCTCCCAAATGCTTTCGGTCCCCACTGAGCTGCTCTGGAATGAAATTTGGGCATTGCTCTTGGTTGCATAATGTCCACTCTGATGCTCTACTCTTCTTGGAGTTTCTGGGAAGTACTTTATATCCTTCATCATTTTCTTTTCTAGCACAAATGGGTTCTGTTGTTTCCAACCAAGAATCATAGCTGATAAAGACTGAGAGATTTGTTGAGTAGAATGACTAAGAAAACATGTATATTCTCAGAATAGAGTGTTAAGCAAGGAAAATGAATTCACTCAAACAGGGAGCTCCTTGTAGTGGGAATCAGAAGTTAAATTTAGATAGACAAGGTGGGACCAGATGACAAGAGCCCTGAATGCCTTGCAGAGAACAGAGGAATGATGATTTAAAAACCACAGAGAAGAATGGGCCGAGCCCGTGGCGCACTCGGGAGAGTGCAGCGCTGGGAGCGCAGCAATGCTCCGGCCGCGGGTTCGGATCCTATATAGGAATGGCTGGTGCGCTCACTGGCTGAGTGCCGGTCACAAAAAAGACAAAAAAAAAAAAAAAAAAGAGAAAAACCAGAGAGAAGGGAAGCTACTGAAGATACTTGAGTGAATAAATGACATCACTCAAAAGAATATGAGTCTGGAAGAAAGTGACGACCAAGCCACTGATCTCCCCTTTTCTTCTGGCTGGCAGTTTGAATTTAAGTCATAGGAACTGATGCTGGCTACATTAATCAAAACAGAAGAGAAAGGGTATGGGGTAGCTACCGAATCCAAGGAAAACTTGAAGAACCAGGTTTCAGCCAAGTAGGGCCAGGGCATTCCCGAGGATCGGGGTACTAGGGACTTTTCAGTGGTCTGATTCCTATGCTTACCCCATGGCTAGGAGAGAGCCACATACCCTGATTAATAGCCCTGATAAGACCCCCCATAGGGAAGGAGATAGTTGTCCAGTGAGATCAGGTGCTATGAGCAGATGAAAGAAGAGATTGTCCATTGCGTCTGTCCTCGGCAATAGCCCTAAAGACAGTGCACACTGCGGGTATCTGAATAGGGGTGAGATAAAACCATCTGAGTGGTTATTTTCCCACCCTCTACAGCAAGGACCCACAGCAACATCCCTCAATAGGTTTACAGCAGCTTCTTGTCCACCCCCTGCAGGGTTGTGAATTGGGATCATTAAGTTTTAAGTTGTTCCGTGGTCTCCCTGTAAGTGATCCTGTAAATATCAGGATGCTGGGTGGGGGAAGCCAGTAATGGCACGACTCTCAAAATCCTGGATTATTGCTTATTAATTTACATCCAGAAAAACCTTAAGAACCGCACCCCCACCCCCCCATATCGTAAGCTGGGCATAGTTTATGAGCACTGTGTGAGAAAGGCAAAGCTAATAATTGTAACCACGTAGATGCAGAAACCATTAATGTTTCTCGTGCCCTGTGGTAGGAAGAAATATATTAAAAATTGATTTTTGGTTTCTGCCTTTGTCTGTGTAACATTTATAATAAAGGATACCGGAGAAAGTATCCTTTAAAATTGATATTTCAAAGCATTTTGGGATTGTTGGTGTTAACATAAATTTTTATTAATGGTTTTATATTGCGTGGTAAAAGGTCAGCAACTGAATATGACAATTTTATCTTCTTTAAAAAAAAAAGATGGTGCTAGCATTCTTCAATAATTACATACAAGCCAGAATTTGTGCTGCTTTATTGGGTTAAACCATTTTTAGACGTGAAGTTATCCTTTGAATGTAATGTAGCAAAATGTGCAGCTTATATTTCTTCTTCCATTTTCTGTCTTTTTTACTCTCTTCTTGTCTCTTTCTATACGCAATAGGGTGTAACTTGTTTTCATGCTTTATATACGGTAAATGGTGAGCCATGTGTTCCTATTACTTCTTTGTCTTTGGGACTCTATTATCAGTTTACTCTTTTATAATTGAAGAAGCTTTTGTTCATCTGCAAAAAAACACATTTCATTTTATTTTGTTCCTGCTGCAGCTTCTGGGACATGATGTGATGAACATACAATCCTGTGGATTTTTTTTTTCTCTCCAGTCACTTTAAATAAAATATACTTCTAAAAAGCCTGTCCCATTTGTTCTGAATGTTTTCAAATGTATCTTAGCTGTAATTCTCCAGAAATGAAATGGCATGGTGCACTTTCTGATGGGTTTTCATTAATCTGGTATAGTTTGGCTGCTGATTTGAGTTTATCAAATAGGGTTATAACCTGATAGAAATAACACTGTCAAATGCTTGGATTTGTTATATGTTTTGTAATTCCGTAGATGGCGTGGGCAAGATGAATCCATATCAGAAAACAGCCTTTGATTCAGAAGAGCTACAAAGTCTCAATGCATTAATTGCCAAACCACCTAAAGTGTATAAAGAATGACATTTTATGCTACCTCATTTATCATATGTTTAGAAAGACTATGTGATGGATTAATAAAACATAACAAACCTTCTATGCAAACCAAATGTTTATAATAAATGGAGCATAATCTAACTGTTCTGCTATAAAATGAATTAAAGTAGTCTCCAGCCAGCAAACTCAAACAGAATAGAGAAGAATGGCTAGGTGACCTCAACAGGCAAGAATTTTACTAGTGAATACATTATTTCCTTTCAACTGGTCCTCCCCTGTCACGTTGGAGTGGGTTCAATGTAATGCTGGAGTCTTTTCTTTAGCTACTAAGTAGCAAAACTGGATGCAAATCGAATGCTCAGAAGCTGGGGGTGGGAGCTAACTATGGCCCCTCATATCTGAATGGCGTTCTTCTGTAAAGGCCAACTGAAAACATTGTCATTTTGATGTGATTCTTTATCCTGCTGAACAGTATACTAGTAGTTTTTAGTATCATTATGGAGCTCATAGTATTTGAAAACAGAAGGCAAACATATTAATTATGATGTAAATATGTCAGTGGCTTATAATACAGAAATGTCTCAAAATACATTTAGTTTTAAACTTTTAAATATTGATAAACAAGTACCATGTTAGCCTTCAAGGTAGAAGGGGAAAGGAAATAATCATAGAAGTTGAATGAAAATAAAAAATGCTTTTAAAAAATATTTGTATTTATCTTAGAGCTATCCATTTCTTAGACACTTTGTTCATTATAGCCATATGTAAGGTGGACAGCTTGTTGGAGATTTTGCTTAGTATTACTTTGTTTCTTTTTTACAATGAGAACTTTTACAGATAGCTAAGCTTTCTTTCTACTCTTCAGAGTAGAGGTGATTTTATTTAAAATATTATTTTGCTTCAGGCTCAATTTCTGTGAATGCAATGGCCAGGAAAGCTAATGGGTGGCATATGCTAATGGTTTTAGTGCATGAGCAGGGGAAGGCAGGGTCTATGCAGCATTATTCCTGGGGCTGATCACTGTGGCGGGGAAGCTGCCATCCTCAGTGGAGGGAAGGGGTTTCAGCAGTGATGCTTGTGGACGATGCTGGGCCTGGAGAAGATGCCGAGGAACTCTCTTTTCCTGCTCTTCATCTTCCTCCTTCCCTCTCTCTTTTCCTTCTTTTCATCTTTTTTTCCCTCCAGCTCCTTCTCTCTTTTCTGACTTCTCCAACAGTTAATCAGAGGAGCTCTGCAAGTTCTTATGGTTACTGTATTAGTCTGCCAAGGCTGCCATAACAACATACCACAGACTTGGTGGTGTAAAGAGCAGAAATTTATTTTCTCACAGTTTTGGAGGCTGGAAGTCGAAGGTCAGTGTGCCCAGCAGGGTGCGTTCCTGCTGAGGTCTCTTTCCTGGGCTTGCAGGCTGCCACCTTTCTGCTGTGTCTTCACACGGCCCTTCTCTGTGTGTGCACGTATCTCTGGTATCTCTTCCTCTTCTTATGATGACATCTGTCCCAGTGGACTAGGGCCCCACCTTATGACCTCATTTTACCTGAGTTACTTCCTTAAAGACCCTGACTGCAAATATGGTTGAGTTAGGGGTTAGGGCTTCAGCACATAAATGTTGGGGGGAAGACAAAATTGATTTCATAATAGCTACTGTGAAGTCTGTCTGGATAAATGGTTCATTAGACCACTATATGAAAGGATAATTTAGACCTTTTTTTAGAGAGCGAACTCTTTGTGAAGGTATGAACACCCACCCCCTTTCCCACCCTCCTTTAACATCCCACTTATCTTTTTTAGGTCATTTGTGTCCCCAGAGACCAACTGTCTTCCTCTTCAGGGTCTCAAGCCTAGAGAGCTGTTGGGATGTTTTTAGCAGATCTACTAGATTGCAGAAACTTTCTTTATTTAATGACTAAATAAAAGTTCCATGGTTCCTCTTCCTGCCCTACATCAAAGCTCACCTACCTTCATTGCATATTCTGCTCTTCATTTTTCCAGTGTCTCATATTTGCTAAACCAAACCTGACTTACTTGTATGGTGAGAATTTAAAACACCAATAGTTGGCTGATAAAGGTCCCTCATCATTCCTGTCATCGTTATCTTCACCATTACTGCTAATGTACATTGGACAACCACTGATTTAAGTATATTAACTATTTGTTCCTCACAATAGCCATGTCTGGTAGTTACTATTGCTATTCATGTATTACAGATGTAGATACTGAGACCATTAGGTTATTTGCACATTAGAAAGTAGAAATGACGTTGCCTAAGAGTTTAAATATTTTGGCTGGATTGCACAGCTTTTAATTGCCTGAACAAGAATTTGGACTCAGGAAGCCTTGTTCTACCACCTGCACTAGTAACTGTTATGCCCTTAGGAGTGCATAGCATAGTTTAGATTAGGAAGAGACCCTAGAAACCCTCTATAGTCCAAATCACTATTAAACTGGTTAAGAAACCATGGCTCCAAGTGGTTCTTATTTTCACATGGTCATGCAATGGAATGCTACCCAAAAAACTCTAGGCAACTGAGATTATTATTATTATTACAAATAATAAAAAATATTTGCTACCTTTGAACTCTTAACTACTACCTCATCTACACAATCTCAGATTTTCACGATTGAATAAGACAGATTTCAATTCTTTTATTTTACAGATAAAGAAACTGAGGTCAGCAATTTAAAGTAATCACACAGTTACTGCATAATGGACCCAAAGCTCGAAATATGTGGATCTTTGCATTATAACTATGCTCTTTCCTCTCCTGGGCTTTACACTGTGACAAGTCATGGTTCCCAATCCCAAGACCCATTGCTGCCCCACTTTAGGCACTATTGTATTAAAAAAAAAAACATAGACACAGACAGCCATAGGTGCAAGCCAGCCTCTGTAGCTACGAACTATGTTGTTTCCTAACTTCTCCTAGGTTCTCTGAGCCTCAATTTTCTTCTATGTAAAAGAGAGAAAATAATGGTAACCGCATCAAGGCAATGTTTTATTAATTCAATAAATATTTGTTTAGCACCTTTTATATGACTGTGAACATGAGAGTCAGGGTTTTGGCCTCAAAGATCACTGAGATATATACAAAGGTTTAGCACAGTTTCCTTGTATATAGCAAGCACATGTTATGGGGTGGTATTATTGTTACTGTTATCAATATTACTTTGGATCCCATGTTGGGTGTCTATTGGCTTGCACGTAGAGTCACAGATGCTTTGAGGAAACACACACACACACACACACACACACACACAAGCAGAGAACAGTTTTTTGCTGTGTTATCATTACTGGATCCTCAAAACTTATTGGACCTGATGCAACTAAGTCTTAGCTATTGATCTACCCAATACTTGAGCCTACTGTCTATGGCTTTGTAGTTACTATTCCCCATTTTCATCTTGCCAGACCATTAGAAGTCCGTCTCTCTGATTTCCAGTAGTTTTCAAAGCAGCTGGAAAAATCTTTCCTACCTCATGAGCCACTCTTTTCTCCTCCACATCCCTCCATATGCTGGCACTTTCTGTGACTTGGTAATGCAGCACCTCAAAGGTTATCCACCCATCCTGGCACCAACAAATTTGTTTTGTTTTATGGATATTAGTATCCTCTATCAATGATGTCCTGTGTTTTCCCCTGAGTTTTTATTTCATTTCAGTAGTAGATCCCATACATTCAATTAGGGACACTTAAAAAACTTCTTTCTATTGGTTTATAGTCCCATCTGGAGGAAGGGAGTTACTCTGCAGAATAAATTGAGTGTGAAATTTGGATATGCAATAAGAATTCACTTCCGTTAAGGCAAAGAGAAGAGATGCATAAAATTCAAATCATGCGTAGAATAAATGCTTTATCTTTAAGAAACATATAAATAGACATCAAACACCATAGAAACATAGAGGGTTTCCTCTCTCTCTCTCTCTTTTTTTAGAAACAAATTTGTGTGCAATTTCATAGCAAAAACTTTGCAAGGAAAGATTATGCATGTCCAATGCTGATAAGACTGCCCAAATATAAATTTTATGATGCATTTCCTTTAGAGTTCCATCTTTCTACCAGCACAATCAAAGAAAGGAAAATAAAGTTTGCAAGCTTTTGGAGAGCCAAATGCAGGCACCTGAGGAAATCAGGAAAGAATTGAGAACCTGATATTGTAGCTAATTTGTGACATTTTTGCTAAGGCTGCTCTCCTTAAAAGAAGGTACTGGCTCTAAATTTTCTTTCCTTCTTCATGCACAGGATTGCCCTTTCTGCAAATCTGGCCAGTGATAAAAATGCAGGGTGGGAAGTAAGAGGGTAAAGCAATATGGAAGTTTGCAAACCTTCATCATGAGCTCAAGTAGACCACAGTGGAAGGGCTTATCTGATCCTGCAGGGATTTGACAGTTGGTAGAATCCCTGCAATTGAATAATAATGCAGTTAATCTTTGCTTAACCAGAAGCTGAAGGATCCTCAAAGCAACATCACTGGCACAGATAGGAAGTCATAGGTCGAAGTCTGAGAGGACCTCTCTAAGGAACCTCAGGGTAGGACATCTGAAGATAGGAACAGAAAATTTGTCTTTCAAAAATCGTCCAGTAGAATAATGATAATAACATATATATATATATATATACATATACATATATATATATATATATATATGTATATGTATATATATATATATATATATGTATATATATATATTTTGTCTTTTTGTGACCGGCCGCACTGCGCTCAAACAGTGAGCGCACCGGCCATCCTTATATAGGATCCGAACCTGCGGCGGGAGCGCTGCTGCACTCCCAGCGCCGCACTCTCCCGAGTGCGCCACGGGGTCGGCCCAATACCTTATATTTGTTAATGCAACATTCACCAAAATTGTGACAAAGAAAATGGTTTCTGTGCTCAAACAAATTTGAGGAATATTGGTTAAAGAAAGAAAAATAACAATTTTAATAATAATAATAATAGTTTTTGTAGGACTTTACAGAGCCTTCAATATATTCATAAGTGTTATGAACATCCAAGAGAGAAACAGAGTATGAAACAGCATAAAAATAGTTTTGTTTTTCAGTAAGTATCTCATAGGTATTTGTTTCTTTGGAGGTATTTGAAGATATACTGGTTTGGTGCTTCACAAAGCATTTTCATATGGCTTATGTAAGAAAAGCAAGCACATGTATATTCTAGCAAGGATGTGTTAAACTATGATCTGCCAGTTAAATAAAATCTCAGTTACCTGAGGGGTTGCCATCCTTCATCTGTAATCTCAATGAGTAACAAAAAGTCATACTTTGGACATCTCTACCTATGATCCTCTGAAACTTTCTGCCTTGCACATCTGTGCTTTCTATTTTTAGAAACTGCTGTTTATTTGCAGGAAATATTGAATTCATCTTCCTAGCCTAGGTTTATTCTACTGGCACGATATTTCAGATTTTCATTTTTATCATTATCTCTTTAAACCTGATTGTGTTTAACTTCTTACAGTTTCATTATTCCTAAGCACCACCTCCAATGTTTTACATTTCAAATTTTACTTTATTTCTTTAAATGTCTGTGCCTTTATTTCTGTGTCAATTGGGGAGAATAAATTTCCTTTTTCCCATCCTGCTTAACCAACACCTTTGGAGATAAGCAACTTGACAGCCATAGCATGCTCTTTCTAAGTACAGATGATAGATTTTGTATTTCTATTTGGTTAAAAAGTGCTGCTTTCTGGTAAAAATATGAATTGGAGAAAGCTTGTTTGATCAGTAAAGTTAGATAGATGCCTCAAAAACAGGTTCAAGGTGCCATCTCTTCATTTTGAAGAGAGGACCTTTGCTTTGGTAGGACAGTTTCCCTGCAGAAGTGGATGGATTAACTTTTAGCAAATAGCAAATTAGGTAATTCTAAACACAGTGTGCCCCAGTTATGCTAATTATATGAGTTATTATTATAATATTACCTTAAATTTATATGGGACTTCACTTCCAGAAATCTCTAAGTATTCTTGCATTTAGGTGTCATATATCTAGGCTGATATTCAGAATATACGACAAGCAAACAGAAAGGACATTGTTGGGGGGGAGGGAGGAGAGGGAGGAGGGAGGGAGATTTTGGTAAGGGGCAACAATAATCAACCACAATGTATATCGACAAAATAAAATTAAAAAAAATCAATCATGTTTCAATAAAATTAAAAAATAGGAAAAAAAAAAAAAAAAGAATATTCTGTAACCAAAGATACAACCACTTGGGCGATGACCAGTCAGAATGGAGCTGGGTCCAGCCCGGGAGTTAGAGCATGGGAAACCCTGCAGTGCTAGGCTAGATGCTCCCCTTTTAGTTGCTGGGGTTCTGGGATTGTGGGGTGGGCACTGAGGTACCCAAATGGCCAGCACAGATGTGTTCTAATATTTTAACCACCAATGCAGCTGTGCTATGCTGAATATCAGGACTGCATGTACTCACATCATCAGAAGGACATTCAGAGACAGAAGTATGTATTATTCTTCTCATTTTAGAAAAATCGCAGAGGAAAACAAAAATCTGGAGCATAAAGGCCTTTTGACCTTTAACCAAAATCGTCATCACTATCATTACTCAAAATAGATACCAACCTGGTCTTCTTTCCACTGGGGTAGGAAGAGAGAACGTGAGTTAGTGGCCTGAAGTCCCTTAGCAGCAGGTAACACATTTTGTGAGAACTGGCAAACACTCACAAGAATAAATTGATCAAGTTAAAGAACACAGCACATGACTCCAAGAATTGAATCTACCACTCTCCCGAGGGTCAAATGCAAGCTTGTGGATTGTGCTAAGCCTCCAGGTAGTGCTTTCCCCTGGTTACCTGCCCCGCTCTGTAACCACACCTTACAGTGCCTACACCACACATAAGCAGCCAAGCATATAAATCATGATTTGAAAAATTGGAGGGGCTAGACGGGGACATGTGGCTCACAGCTTGTTTTCTGCTAAGTTGCAAAATAGCAGGGCTGCCTCTGCTCAGAGTTGCAAGTTCATCTGACTTTAGAGCCTACCATTAACTCATTCTGCCTTGGCTCCAGGGGCAAAGCCCAGGGAGGTTGCACCTGAACACTTCTGCCCTTTGCATCAGCAGGAAAGGGTTTCTTGTGTTATTTGGCTTCCTGTCTTATCGAATCATTGCTACTATGGTGAGTTGGAATTTGTTGTGCTCAAATGTTTTCTCCTGTTCTCTGCAGACTGATGCAGGAATGCTTAGACCCAGAGGTAAAGGCTGGCTAGTTAAATGCAAAGTCTGTGTAAATGTTAGTAAGTCCACATTGCTTTTAGTGAGTGAGTGGGCGGTCAGATTCTCCACCATCACAGAATGCTCATGGTAACTAGTACGTGTCTGTATCTTGTGTCACTGTCTTGCTTTCTTATGTTTGCTTTTGAAATGTTGAGGGGAATTGTTTCCTCAACTCTATGGGAAAAAAGAAAAGGAAGCAGAGAAAGTCCCCACTCACTCCAGGAGATATGATTAAGGGACGTAATAAAATATTTTGAGCAAGGAGTATTGAAGTTGCCTCCTGCTGTTAGTGTATAATTTATGCCCAGTGGTTGCCCTTGAGACAGGCATATGTCTGGGTGTCCCAACATGGGTGGGGCCAATGGGCAACCCAGTGGCAGAAAGAAATGAACTTGGTTGGGACTGAATGTAAAAAGACATTAGAAAAAGTTGATTCATGGACATCTGAGATCATCATGGGAACTTTAGAAGAAAATGAATAATCAAAGCCTTCCAACCTTCCAAAACACTTAATACTTCCTAGGATAAACTAAACTGTTATAAATATTAATAAATAAATATTCATTGAGCACCTCCATATTCATTGTGCTCTTCCTGGCAATGGAAGTGTCCCAAAAATTACAAAAGAAATTCTATCATTGAAAGAGGCAGTATGCCTAGTGGTTATGGATATATGCTATAGAGCTGACCCAGGTGTAGGTCACAGCTGCACCACTTACTATTTTAATGACCCCATGAAAGCTATTTAAGATCTCCGTGACTCAGTTTCCCCATCACTAATAAAGCACATCATGGTAGTCCCTGCCTAATGGGATTATTGTGAGATTAATATATGAGGGTAGTTCAAGAAGCTCATAGAAAGAGTCGTCTTATTTTTCAATTCTATTTTTCCACCAGCTTTTAAAAGTGCCCTTGTACTTCATGTATATAACATTTTTAGAATAGCATACACAGTAAGCACTGAATAAATGTTGACCATTTTATGAAAACTCTAATCAGACATTTATTAAGACTCTAACCTTGGCATTGTGGCTATAATTCTTGAGTTGCAAACTCAACTCAGCCCTGAAGCAGCTGTGTGGCTTCAGACAAGTCACTCAGCTTTTCTTAAGCACAGAGCTCTCATCAGTAAACATGTGAATCTTAGTACTTGCGTGACTGACTGAGAGGGTTTACTCTGAAGCTCTCCATAACAATCCCTCTAGTGAAAGCCCTTTTCAGGCTATAAAGTTGTGGGCAAGAGCAAAGTCTCACTAGTTCTTATTTTAATAAGGCATTTATTATTAATAATAATTTATTATCATTCAGTTGTAGAAGTAAGGTATTTAGAACACAAAGATGACTGCATATGTACGATAGTGTGAGTAGAGGATGAATGGGAAAGAAAAAGAGTGTTCAAGAGATATTAGATTAGGTTGGAGGACGGACTCCAGAGTGATCTGAGAGGGATTACTGGAGGTGGTGGGGTCAGCACGGTGTTTTGAGGGAAGGGAAGTCATTCGATCAGCTGATAGGAGATGAGAAACTAGAGACCAGTTTTGTGAGAATAAAGAAAATGATGATGATAACAACAAAGTTTCAAACCCTTTATATTAGGAAGCACTTAATAGGTATGGTGACATATGAAGTACTCAACATGTTCTCCTCTAATTCTTACAAAAATACTATCACGATTCCCATTTTACAGACATGGAAACTGAGGCTTAGAAAGATTAAGGCACTTGCTTGAGGACACATGGCTAGTGAGTGGTGCTTCTGGGATTTGGATACTCTTCTGCCTGGTGTCAGGGTATAGGGTTTCAACCACAAGGCTCTACTGCCTCTGCACGAGCAAAGGTGGTGGAGGCAGGACCTGCTGGCCACGTGGAGGATAGTGCCAAGGGCTTTCTTACCTCAAGTTCTTCTCTTCTGTTCCTGTGGCTCTAAATATTCTCTACCTCCACCCATGGGACTGTCTCCTGCTCCTCCTCTAGTCTGCCTTTTCTAAGGGGGCTTCTTTGATATTTTTCTCCCCCATCTGTGGTCTGTGTGTTCTTATGTACTTTGCACACTATAGCCCTTGCCACACTATTGTGTCACACACTGTGTCTGTGTCCATAGCCTTCAGCTGGACCTGCGTTCCATGAGAACAGAGAAAGGGTCTCTTTTATTTGTGATGGTATTCAAAGAAGGAGGGAGGATGGAGGGAAAATGAAAGAAAGAAGGAAGGAAGGAAGGGAAAGAGTGAGGGTTTATGTAATGAAAGAAAACCCTGGTGATGACTTGGGGGATCAGATTGTGCAATAATTTTTAGAAACCTCTTTAGGGCAGAATTCTTGTATCCTTTCCCATCCTTGTACATGCATATGGGAAATGTCGTATTCTTTCCTTTGGACATGGAGCTCTCAGGCACCAATACAGAGCCCAGTTCCTGAGTAGGCAGAGGAATCCCACCCAAGCTTGAGCTGCTGCTGTCTGTGTGCATCAGCTTCACCTGCCCGGCTGCCATGTGGGCTCCACGGCTCAGAGCCATTGCAGCCAATTTGGTCGATAATCTGCAAATTAAAAAATGCAGTAAGTAGTTCCCAGAATCATTTTCAAAAGCTGGGAGATAGAAATTAACATGTTAATAATCGGTGCACGGTGGGGTGGGTTTTCTGCTGTAGATTGTCGTTGCTTTAATTTGGTATTACAAAAAGGCCATGGGATGCATTCCTTTAATTTTGCAGCAGAGTGTAGGCTTTAGGGGTGTTCTGTAAGCATCGATGTGGTAAGGATATTGCACACGGATTTTGTGGCAACTTAGGTAGGAAATAAATAGTCTGGTAGAATTCATCAGAATTTCCTTTAATAATAAGGGCTTACTGTGCAGCTCTTTTACTCTTCACCACGTCCTCAAATGAATCTCGCATATGCTCTCCACAGGCCTGAGAGGAGGGCAGGGGCACCATTTCTTCCTGTACTTGTGTGTGAAGACATGCATGGGAAAACATGTGGCCTCAAGCCAGCAGCTAGTGGGCAGTAAGGCGTGAGAAGCTGCCTCTCTTCACTCCTAGACGGAAGCCTTTCCTCTGAATGTTGAACCTGCAGGGCTAACAAATTCACACACAGGTTGCTCTAACAATTCACGTATAATAACCTCAAGCCAGAATGCCTGGTCTAAAAACTACTCTGGGAGCAGTTCAGTCTTGACAGACAGACCTGGATTCAAATCTTTGCTTTAGCACAGATTATTTGAGAGACTCCGAACTTGTCCCTTAAACACTTTGAGCTTCAGAAGCCTCATTTAAATGATGGTAATAATACTAACTCCCCCCATCGGCTCACTGTAAGGATGAAAGCAGAGAAGATGGGTGAGAAGGTACTCAGTGGATACCTAATATGATTCCTAGTATTTGAAACTGGGACAAGGTATTTGAAAGAGAAGGTATATCAAACAATCTTTACTGCAATGTCCCTGTGCTAGCCACTAGCCCATGTGGCTATTCACATTCAAAATGCTTCAACTTACAGTAAAATCAAAAATCTGGTTCCTCTGTCTTGCTACTTACATGGGGCTAGTACCCACTAGGGGCTACTATATTGGGCAGCACAGATACAGAACAGTTCCATCATTGCCGAAAGTTCGGTTGAACATGGATACCTTAGGAGACATGACCTCTCCAAGGGAACAGGCAGGGAAGATGTGCAATGTCTAGACTCCACGTTGCCACAAGAGGAGGCGGGCATGAAGACATGGACCAGTTGTGCCCACTCTCCTTTACTTAACAATATTGTTTACATTGGGGCTATGCGAATCGTGTGTGAGGAATACAGTGCAGTGCGTTTAATAGGCCCACTCTAGAACATCCTGCTGATAATTGCGTTAAGCTCTGCAAATGGTGGGTAATTTCCTCTCAGGTGCCTGTTCTACACGCTTGTTTGGCATGCTTTATTGTCGGGTGGATTTACACTCTGCATTTGCCATAAAAACTGTTTCCAAAAGAAACAAGAAGCGTGGCAAGATAAAAAGCGATATAAAAAGGGTATTTTATGATTTATTTATGTCAAATTTATGGAAGATGACAGGAGGCATTACAGTTCCAAAATTAGTTGTCACAGTCAGGCTATAAATCCTGTAGGACAGGAGTTAAAGGAATGGGCTGGGAACTGGGACCCCAGGGTCTGCAAGGGGCCCATAGGAAGCTGTACAAGGCAGGGGATTTCTGGAACCCTCCCCAGAGGGGCTTGGCCAGTCCTTAAGCCAAGGAGCTGGCGTTTAATAGCTAACAAGTATCAGGTGCTTGCAACGTTTTAAGCACTTTCCATGTATAATCTTATTTGATTCCGACTAGTTCTTGCTATTTTACTCATTTTACAGATGCAACCATCCTGTACCTCTGTGCCAAGAGGTACAACGAGTGAGGGATGAAGCCAGAATAAATGTGGAGGTTGACTTGAATGTATCCGTTATGCTTTCACTAAAGCCTTTATTTCATTCATGGTCCACAGCATTTATTCAGCACTCTCTAGGTGCCAGACAATAGTGGCAAGCACTAGTGGTATAGAAATGATAAGCTATGGCCCCTGCCATCAATGAATGTTTGCTCCAGCAAGTGATTGATCTGATAGGTAAACACCTGTGATAGGAGACAGATGGAAAAAGGTGATGAGGTATAGACATGTATGGACTTCTCTAGGACCACAAGGAAGCTTCGTTTTAATTCCAGCTGGAATGTATGAGCCGCATGGAAGAGGTAGTCTTTGGATGAAAAATGGATGGATCCTTAAAGGTCAAAGATGGGGAGAAGGATGGTCCAACTGACTTCCCCTTAGCCCAGGATGTAAGTTCTCTTATTTTCCCAGGAAATGAGCTGGGATAGCCCAGTCCATCTATACCTTCTTCTAAATTCCTTGTCTTTGGTTGGCAGCTGGTATCCCTAAAGAGGAAAGTAGAGGAAGGTAAATTATTTTCCTGAATTAAAAAATACGGTTTTAAACCAGAGAAAGATTGTTGAGACACTCCTCTCCCTTGGCTTCCACTAAGCACTATTTCTCCAGCCACTCCCACTGCTGTCCTTTAAGCATCCTGCCCGCCACAAAGGATCCTCTTCAGCCTTCCTCCTGGCTTACTTCACACACTTTCCTGTGTAATCTCATCCATTTATGACTCCAGTTCCCCCGTACTTTGCGATGACTCCAAAATCTATAACCCCAAATCTATAATCTAACTTCTCTTTCGAGCTCAGATCTATATATCCACTTGCTTAGTCACCATGTTTACCTGAATATTCTACAGACAAATCAGCCTTGCTTAACAGGTCCCAGACATGCTTTTCTGTCTATATTCCCCACCACAGTGAGAGAAACCATGAACCATCAAGGAAAACCCCAGAAGCCAGTCTAGGTCATTCCTTCTGTCGCCATCCTTAAATCTTGCTGGTCATTTGGTCCTTAATATATCTTAAATCTATCTCTCTTTCTAACCTGTGGCCTTTTTATTTAATACGAGGTGCTATTATTAGAGGAACAATAAAGAACACATATTCTGGAGACAGAGCGTGTGGGTATGAATGCTGGCTCTGTAACTGAAGCTACTAATTAGTTTCCTCTCTGTACCTTAGTTTCCTCATCTGTAAAAAGGAGGCAAAATGTAATATCTACTTCTTAGAGTTGCTGCAATATTTAATGAATAGTAGAACAGTTGCCAGCATAGATAAGCATCATTTAAGTGTTTGAGATGATAATCAGACATTTATTTTGTGGCATGCCGTGCTGACTGCTTTATATTCATCTCGTAGAGTCTCCACGACACTGTGAGGATTTTTGTTAGTCCCATTTTGTAGATGAAAAAACTGAGCCTTCAAGAAATGAAATCCATTGCACACACGTCTAGAGAGTAAGAGTCGACACTCTAACCCATAACACACTGACATCAAAGCCCGTGCCCTCAACCACAATGCTTTCTGGATTCCCACTGTGAGGATCTCCTAACGGGCCTCCAGGCCTCCAGCTTTGCCTCCAGTGTCTCCTCCACACAGCTGCCTACCCATGGTGTTAAGAACACTCATTTAAGAAGATTAAGACACCAGAGCCTTCAACACTGCCTGCCTTGCTGGCCCTCCTCACTTCCCATCCCCTTGGCCAACTTTCCACGAGCGCCCTGGAGTGAGTGCAGGACAGCCAGGAAGGACTTCATAAAAGCAGTTACACAGTTAGCAGGGACTTAGTGTTATGGGCAGAGGGTGCTGGGAAATGGATTGACTTCCCTGCAGGGCTGGAGTCAACCTCCATCCAGGAGGAGTTTCTCCACCTCTGCAAGGCGAAAACACCTCTTGTTTCAAATGGACTGTGAGTCTTAATTAATGATTATGAAGGACTTACAGGTGCTTAGAAGACTAAGGCATTACTAAAATACCTGTGTAGTATAAATTATATGTGGATAAAAGGAGACAAGTACATTAGATCAACCAAAGGTCACTCATTTACTCAGCTGGGCACTCTGAAAGTTCATCCAGGATTGTTCCTTGCCAGGAGAGAATGGATTTGAAAGTAAAGATTTTCGGTGGTTTTCTGCTCACAAAAGTTTCCTGCAGTGGGTAAAGAATGATATTGCTCATGATAATAGCAATAGGAGAGGCTAGGTGAGGGAGAATAATTTGAAAAATGAATGTTCCTTGCTATTTTCCTTTGACAAACGATCATAAAAGATATTCTAGGTTTAAAGTTAGGTCCCCGTTTCTTGAGCTCTTGTTTTAGAAGCTGATTGATTTTGTTTTTTCACGGGGTTTCCATCACGTTAGGATCACAAAATGTCACTTTGTGGTTAGATGGCCCTCATCGGAAAGGCACCGAGAGATGCCAATTGCAATTCAAAAATCTCAGTTTTCAAATATACCTTACAGCTTATTCCTGGTGAGAAACACTTTTCCCCCCTCATGGGCATGCTAAGTGTTGTGCTGAGAAAAAAGGTGGAGAGTGTTCTTTTGAATGAAAGGAAATTTGCAGCTAGGAGCTCAAGTCCCTGGAGCTTAAGAGGCCTCCCTTCTTTCAAGGGCTTCTTGCTGAGCGGCTTTCCTATGGGCTGAGGTAAGAGAAGGAGACAATTGAAATGGAAGAGGTAAAAGGCACAGACTGAGGGCAGTTGCGTTGATCACCTTCTCCACTTGAGTCTCAGTCAAGGTTATAATCTGTACATGCAGGCTCGCAGCAGGTCCTGTGCTCTCAGCAGACCGAGTTCATGCAGTAAGCCCTTGGCAAGTAAGAGTCTTGTGTTGACTTTTGGGATTGCTCAGATTCAGACAAGTATCTTTCTGGCTAGGAAGAGGCACCAAGTTCCATCACCTGGTTTGGATTTGGGAATTAGGAAATATTGAACCCTCTGATTGTCACATTGCACTCAGAGATGGTAAACTCCAGAGATATCTTCTCGGAGCAGCAGTGAGGGGAGGCACCATGGTGAAGTGGGAAGTTGCATATCCAGGTGCTCTTACTAGAGAATTGTTTGACCTTGAGCAAGCCATTCACCCTCTCTGGGCCTCAGCTTTCTCATTTGTAAAATGGGAGTGCTGGACCAGCTGAGCTTGTGATCATAACATGACATGCTTAGGTAACTGACCTAGGTTTGGTTTCTTTCAGCATTGCTTTACTTTCTCCCACAATATACAAAAAATTGACAATTGTCATTGAATGGATCTTCAGACTTTTCCAATCCACTGTATTTTACCCAGAAGAAAATTGCCCCCTTGCTATTTCTGCTTTCTTCTTGGTGTTACATGGAAAAAAAAAAGATAAATAAAAATGAGAGGAGGGGTTATTAAAGATGGGCCATTTGGCCTTCTCAGCAGATTTGCTGTTTGATTTCCCTCACCTATTCCTTTTCTTACTGGCCAGAGGGATTTGATTTAGTTGGAAATGGCACCTAATGGTGCAAACGCTCATTATCTTTATTGGTCATGATCCACAAAACCATTTCTTTGTCCAAAGCCTTCAAAACAGCTTATTAGTTAAAGTATTCACTTTGACACCTTTAGGGCTGGTGTCACCGTGTGGGTTGCTGTCACCCTATGGGGAAAAGGATGATTTCAGAAGAGTTCTCTGTGATGAGCATCTCACCACTGCCCCACCGTGTGCGGGGTGCAGAGAATATGGTCACTTAATACCTGTCCCAATTACCACAGTGAAAAAGGCCAGTTCTTGCACCACGTGGTTACAATGCAGTAACAGGTGACACGACAAGGAGGCAGAGAGTATGTCCTTGTCAGTCAGCCTGGTTGTCATGTGTTGCTCTAGGTATTGGATGCGTAATGAAATCACCCACCTGTGCCCTGTTTATAGGAAGAGTAATGTGTGGGGGTAAGCAGGAGGGGATGTTCGGTCTCCCAATAGGTTCTGAAGACACATTTGAGCATGCTGAGAACTTTCTGGTATGCTCTGGTTTCTACAGAAGAGTAAGGATATATCATGTTGTATTCTTCAGCTGCATCCCTGAAATCCTCAGCAAATGGAACTGCCTTGAGTTGGGAGATTCTCACTTTCTACTTTCAAGTTTGATGAAATGTTGATCAGAGGGAAATTAAATCTAAATCACTATCCTGTCATCAGAACCTCTGCTATAGTGGCAGAACTTTTATATAGAGAGAGTACTGTCATGAGATGAAAATAGTAAAAGAGTTGAACTGCTGCTGTCCTGACATTATTATTAGCGACCTAGAAGTGTGATTTTTTCTTAAAGAGCATTATCTAGAAAAATTACACACACCTCCATACACACACGCCCCCTTTTAGCCATCTTTTTGTTTTTTCCACTAATATGTAGACTTAGCTAAATTAAAATATAGAAACACGATTAATGCAACATAATCAATGCAATAATGCATAGGTTATTTCCATGATAACTTTAACTCAATGAGAGCATTCACTGATCAGAGGGATTAATCTAACTACTATGTGCTTATAAGCCCAACTAGTCCATCAGGTTCACAGAGAAATAGGAAAGACTTTAGTGATGCTTAACATCGTTATGAGCTTGGGCAAATTAAGGGGAGCCTGAGGCTGCAGGCAATGTAACAATGTAATGGCCTTCACCCTAGGTAGAGGTAATAGAGCTAATTGAGCATGCTTGTTAAATCTAAACCATCTGCAGGACACATCACGCGATTCAAGATGATGGGGCTGTCTGCCTGAAATAGTGATAGTTTTAGTACTTTTTCCTTTTAGGCACGTTCACAGGATAAGTGCATTACGGAGGATTCACTTGACCAAGGTCTGCCCACTACTCAAGTAGACTTGTGGGTTTTTGCCCGTTCCTACCTCTCAAATTAGGAGCCAAAGATTGCCAGCTCATTTTCATTGGCCAAACTAGCTGTAATTTACCTACTTTTGTATGAAGGGTTTCTTGGTAATACCTCAGCACTATGGACATTTTAGGCCAAATTGTTCTTTGTTGTAGGGACCGTCCTGTGTAATGGAGGATGTTCAGTAACATACCTGGTTTCTACCTACTGGATGCTAGTGGTATCTCCCCCCTCCCACCCCACCAGTTGTTAAAACCAAAAGTGTCCCCCGACATTGCCAAGTGTCCCCTGGGAGACTAAATTGTTACAGCTGTAGAGATATTTCTGACACAAAAGCATGAGAATTTAGGTCTTCCTATTTAGAGTAGAGGCTGAATCTGTCTGGCCACCTTATCAGGAGATTTCAAATTGGTTTTTAAAGGTTAGCCTAGATGGTTACCTGATTCAACTCAGCAGGAAAAATCATACCGTGTTGCGTGTGAAATGACTATAATTTATTAGCTCATTAGGCTGGCCTTGAAATTGCCATTTTGAGTACTTGCTCAGGCTGACCAAGTTTATGGGCTGGGTTGCTTTTTTACAGACTCAAGGTTTCTCTTTTGCTGCTGGGCACTCATCGCACGAGTTCCCTGAGCTTCCCATGTCCTGGTGCTCTCACTGATAAGCAGCCTTCCCTTGTGTATCCAACTACTTGAAATCTTCTGTTGCCATCTTTTCTCCCAACTGATATTGAAGTTCTGCTCTATTGATGAGCAGGACAAAGAAGGTCTGATCAGGACAGCTAAGAAGGATGAAGGCTGACCTGTCATATAAGCCTTTCCCCTTCCCCCTTCCCCCTTCCTAGGAGAGTCCAAAACCTCACAGCTCCTTGAGGGTTTGAAAGAGCAGCAAGAGCCATTCTGTTCACGTTGGCATCTTTCCAAATGACCAAGATGAAGGGAGGGAGAGTGATTTTCTCCAAAGCGACATTGTGCTGGCTGGTATGCCCCCACTGAAGAAGCAGGCTGGATTCTCAATGTCTAATCTCTCTTACTCGGGTTCAGGACATCTTTTCTTCTCCTTCTGTGGAGTTAAAAATCATACCAGCCAACTGAGGAGGTTTTTCCATTCAGGAACATGTTATACACATTCTAACACTGTAATAATTACTGAAATATGCAAGAGGGGAACATTTCATTTTACTTTGGACTTGAGGCCTGCAAATAAATTGGAGACTGGGCAGCCAATTTATATCCTGATGGGTTTTTATCTAACCAGGTGTTCACATTTTTCCCTGCTTAGCTCTCTGTCAGCAAAGAGCTCCTCCTCATGTTGAATCCATTGAGGAGGACCATATGGTGGGTAAAGCCTCCCCTTCAATCAATGCAGTAAGATTTGCATTCATTCTCTGATGCCATGGTAAAGGGGAGATTCCTCTCCTGTGCAGAGAAAATATCTGTTCTTGGAGCAGAACTGAACATAGTGTTCACTTTTTCCGTGTTGTGAAGATTTCTCTCTCTCTCTCTCTCTCTCTACCTATCTATCTATCTATCTATCTATCTATCTATCTATCTATCTATCTATCTATCTATCTATCTATCTATCTATCTATCTATCTATCATCTATCTATTTTTGTAAATAAATGAAAAATACCAGCTAAAGTCATTTATTTGCATACTGAAGCTCTAGGATATGTTCCAAATTCCACTTATTCTGTCAATATGAATAAACCCTTTGGGGATAAGTGATACTAATAAACATATTCTTTAAGGAATTAAGGCAACTAGTGTTCGACTGGTTATATTGCCACTAACATTTTTTAGCCTTCCTTAGTAGAAAGGACATATCAATCTATTTTTATTCTATACCTTAGTCTGGGCTAAAGACAATTCTGTTTCATAAATACGTTTAAGCACTTTCTAGAAGTAATTTTACATAAACACTACAAGTACAAATATTTTATTTTCCACTCGATTTTTTTTTAAGAAAGTGAATGAGTTACGTTTACAAGCATAGGTATGTATTGCTGTGCACACAAGACTATTTCTTTGAAAACTGCCTTACACTTGAGAAAAATCGATACTATTAAGTTTCAATGAATTGTTAGAGAAACTTATAGTTAATACGGTTACATTTACTTAAAGTAAAGCAGAGTTTTAAATAATGTAAAGAAAATTCTAAGTTATAAACTTGGAAACTGTTTAGGCCCTGGGCTCAAATCTGTTTTGAGTTTGTGGTAAGTCTGAAGTCAAGTTATGGGCCATTTGTAATCTCAATGTACCAGCTTACAAATTTATCTTGCTGGGGTTTTCTGAACATTTTATAAGGATTTCAGATTTTTTTTCCCTATAGGTATGTTTATCTTTATATCACAGCTTTAATTCTACACGCAGTAAAAATAACCAGTAAGTAAAGTGAAAAGTAAGTAAAATGATTATTTTTTCTATTATTTAGAACTTGATTCAAATTTAAATCAAGTGGAGTTAAATTATTTGTGCTTTTTATGTACAATTGAGCAAGTATAACTTTTTGTTCCTACAAAAGATAACCTAGACTATGGAAAGTATTTGTTTCATATCTCTCTACTTTTCTTATTTGCAACATCCTTATTTAAATGTGCACCCAGGAGTGGACTGCTAGCAATTAATTACATCAATTGCAAAACTACTACAATTTTTAGACCCAATGGACTGTACAATCAGCCTAAACTTAGGTCTCCCTTTATTTATTTATTTTTAATCAACATTCCAGGTTCTTGCCATATAGGTAATTCATATTCTTTAAAGTTCAGAGGGAATTGTTTCTTAATTGCACACATAAGAGTTCATTAAAGAAATTCAAAATATCACCTGTAAATAGTTATATGTCATATATAGCACATAAGTGCTCATACACATAAGTGTTCAAAAGTGCTCAGTACATATTAAGCACATAATAAGTGCTCAATGCATATTAGCTGTTATTCTTATTACTCAATAAAAATGTTAAAAAAAAAAATGACTGAGTAATATCCCAAGTCTTTTGCTTTAATCCTATGTGTTTTCCTTTGATGGAGATGTCTTTTCACATCCCACACTCTTGCCTTCCTGAACATTCACTCTATGTTAGCTTGATTCTTACCCTTGTACAACTAACTGATTCTAGAGGAATGCATAGTGATAAAGAAAATTGCTCTTTTACATCAGTAGTTAGGCCCATCATGAATAATGATATTAATAACTAATAACCTGCAATGCTGTGTAGATACTAGGGAGTAATTTATTTTGATATTTTTATGCCATCATAATGAATTTGTTTGTTATTCATTGTAACTCTACTTTCAAAGCATAAATCAATGTTGTTTTATATTCTGGGCAGATGCCGTGTGTATTTCCAGAGGTTTTCTAGGGTAAAGAATTAACATTTATTAATAGGAACACAAGCATTGAGTGTTTTGAACATATTTTAAGAGCTGCAATAAATAAATCACTTCCATAGGTATTTTTCCATTCTGAGAGAATGCTGCAAATAACCATGCTGGTATTTAATATGTGGACCTTGATTTGAACTTAAATTGAATGTAGATAAACATTTTGGTTATCTCCTCAATTGAAGTATAACTTTTCCTTAAAAGAAAGACACTATTTCAAGAAAAATTGGATGTTACTGCCTTTTTACCTCTGCCTTTTCTTATTAGCTACACTCTGATATCTCTTCTAGCAAATACTGATATCTAGGGATGCTTAGTGAAAAGAGCAAGACAACAGTAAAACTGAGAATTTATGTGCTGCTAATCCACGTTGTGAATATAATTTGGGGGCTGTGGTGTTAAGTATCAGGTAATTTTCTTAGATCTTTAATTATTGTAAATATTTTCTCTTAGCATAGTCTTTAAAAGTTAGGAAATAGAAAAAGTGACTCATGTTTCTAGCAAATTATTATTATTAAAAATAAAAGAAAGAATATTGCCCCTCAATATAGAACAATCTGCCTACTTCAGAAATTTGCATAGAAAAACATATAAATGCTTTTCTATTTATATTTTTATTCTCCATTGTAATTTGCCGCTTTAATCAAACATGAATCAAACATTTATATTTTGGATTGGCATCTAGTAGAATTATACTGAAATTTTGCTATATACTTACTAAGAATATTTCAAACTTTCATTTAAACTTCTTTAAATTAAACTTTTAAATGTGAGCTCTTTCTAGAAGACTTTGAGTTGCAACACAATGTGAAAGAATTCTCTCTCTAGAGTTCTTTTTAATATAAAAGAGCATATATTACCTTTAAATTAAAAATAGTACAAAATTGTCAAAAGAACCTTTAAAATGATCATTGCTTAAAACAATTATGTATTTGGTTACTTACTAATATGTGCCTGGGACCAGCCTATTATTAAATATGGAATATAGAAAAACTATATCACCACAGTTAACATTACTAAACTGGTAGGGTTGGAAAACTAAGCATGCTTATTTATTTTATTTTATTTTATTTTTTCTGTATTTAGTTTGGTGAATTTGCTATGAAAATCTCATCTCCCTGTACTTTTCCTTTCCATCCTAGAAATGGTAACGTATTAACATTTTGAAAATGTAAATTTCAGCAATTTCAGCTTGGCTGCGAAAGGTAGCCAGCATCTGTAAGAAATTTAAACTCTTAGTTGTGAAATTCTATGTACAGTTTTTTAAAAAATTACTGAATGTAAGGGGTAGGTGGGTAAGTGATGATATGGAGGGAAAAAAGCCATATTTCAAAGGAAATTTAAGTGAAGTTTTCTTATTGGGCAGTGGAGTTTACAGAAAATCTTAGTAACAATGACTATGCTGTTGTAATTTGAAGCTCTTTTATCACATGAGGTGCCTGGAATACCATTACATATTTCCACTCGTGACAATGTAGCCTTGTATTTTCTTCTTGGCATGTACCTCTTAGAGTTTCTAACTTTGGAAGGTGAAGTTGTTTGGTGACTTGAATCGATTGTAAAATGGTCACCATTTGTTTTTGTTCCCAAGTGTTCCATCAATGAGCATTAGTAACGACATGGTTGTGAACACTGAAGAGAATCAACAGGTCATGCAGTGCACTATTGCAGGCTTAATCTAAGTGACCTTTGAATGTTCAGGACAAGGAGACTCTGGCCACTTCACTGGGGATATTATTCTATAATCTAATGATATCATAAGATTATAGTAAATGCAACAGGCTGATCATTCAAACATCTGCGTCAAACACCTGCAGACTGTGTACTCTGTATGGTTAAAGCCACACCAACATTGTTCCATAATAGAGTTCTTCTTTCTGTTTCTATATCGTAATAATACCTTGTACTAGGTGGCTATGAAGAGGTTTATTCAGAAGGAGTAGCAGGAAGTGATTTAGAAATGCAAGATAGCTGCATTACAATTACAGCTACTAAAACTTATAGTTGACCAAACACATCTTCGGAAAGGTAGTATTGTAGTTCTTTCACACATTTAATCAGGATATAGCCAACACATTTAGCTTGTGACCCACTTGGAAAAGCTCAAGAATAAAGTATTTCCTTCGAGTTCTGCCTAGTTTATTTATTTACTTATTTTTCTTATGGCTTTCAGAAAGAAATCTGAGATTCAAAAGTTAGACTTACATAAGTTATAGCAAACTTTAATGTTTTCCAGGTACGTTGGCAACAGGAAGAAAGGACAGTCGTCTATCACATCTTAGCATAATATTAATTGTCCATAATAGGCTTATGGACAAGGATTTCTGCAGGACACAAATCTACGCACCTTGTTTAAATGAAGAGACTTTAATGAGGGAACTACTTACAAAGGTGTAACCATGTAAAAAGAACAAACAGGCATGTTGGGGCACCAAGAGGTTGGCAGAAACTTGAAGTTTTTAGCAGGGAGGGAACTTCACCCGAAGCTGATGAATTTTAAGCTTCAGAGATCCTCTTATTGTACAGACTCCTTCCAAGGCCCTAAGAATGGCCACAAATCTGTTCCCAGGGTTATATACTTTTTATAAAGTTTGCAAAGTTAATTTTACAAGTTTCAGGTGCTATAAAACCAGGACATGTCCTTAGCCTTTAACTCTCCTGGGGTCAAAGTACAAGGAGAGGACAGCGTTACCTGAGCCCCATGAAAGTGGGCATTATGGTGGGGGAACCACCCAGTAGGAGGTGACGTTGTGGAGAGACACAGATGGCTCTGGGAAAGCGGCCCGGGAGCAGGGAGGGAGTGAGGAAAAACCACCTTGGCCCTCTCTCACCACTTTCTGGTTTCTTGATGATGCTTTCCCTCGGCTGAATCCAGCAGTGCAGCCAGCAGGCAGGGGAGCCTGGGTGCAGCTGTACGTGGGCATTCCAAGGTACAGAGCAGAGAAGGATGCAGCATGGATTGGAGCTGTGTGATGGAAGCAGAAGAATAACCAGTAAAATAATGAAAAAAAAATCAACAATGTGACCTGTGTCCTCATTCAGATGTTTTAAATGTGAAAGTTCATGTTTTGGTTTCTCTTTTACAGACCCCTATGAGCATATAAAACAGGGAGTTTCTTCTAATAGTAGATTCTGAGAAGAATATAATGTCATATAGGGTTTAAAGTTGTACAGACAACTGTTTGTACAAAGTTGGTTTGTACAACAGCCTCGGTCAGAACAAGTAACAGAACACATAGAGTGACCCATGGGCTAGTGTGTCCCACACAGTGAATTGTGATAGGGGAGTGCAAGGAAATGACCATGAATTAGAAACAGAATCATTCTATGGACACTTTCCAGACAAACAACTACCCTTTAGTCTGGGCTTTCGTTAATAGCTGTTTGAATATTTACACATATCAATGTTAGGATCTTGAAGTGTCGTCTTGGAGATGAAGGTAATGCCTGGGGACTGCACACTACTCAAGCCAATGAACTGAGGAGCTTAGGAGAGAGATTGTTAAACTCTAAGTTTTTCCTCTAAACTCTGAGGTAGGTTTTCGGTGAGTTTTAGTCAAAGGCAGGCAGCTTTTCAGCTTCTCTGAGACTGTTGTCCCCTTTACTGTATGAATTCCACTGTTCCTTATTTGGGTAATGGATGTTTTCTTCAGAATCTATTATAAGCCTGGGTTTTACAAAGTGGAATGCCTTTTACTTGTGTGTTTCAATCTGTAAGAAAAGCTGTGCCATATATGGATGGAAAGTATAGAATCCTTTGATTATGCATGGTATCATGTCTCCTATTCTTTGGTGATCTGTTTCTCATACTCTTTAGCCTCGTTTTCCAGGCGTTGCTCTTTTATGTTTATTTTCTAGTAAAAACAACCAGCAGGCAGCTCCTTGTAAACACCTGTAGGGCTTTGTCTGTGCTGTGGTGTCTGCCTGGTGTACCCTACCTGCTTCCAAACCCACTCATCAACTCTAGTCATCTTAACTCAGTCTTGGTATCCTCTATAGAAAACCATCCTCCAATTCCCTGTGTACCTCTATCTCATTTATATGTCAAACTTCACATCAAAATCTGTGTGTTTGATTCTGCTACTGGACTAGAGAGCTATATGGACCAGGAAAACGGTCCAATTCTTATTAGTACCCAGAGCGTGCAGGCTCTGGCAAGTAGCAAGTCATCAATAGTATTTGTTGTACTGAACAATTGTATAATTGCAAAAATTTCAGTTCCCCAAAGCAGAAAGCACTGTGTAATCCTCAAGGTAGCCCTAGTGTCCTAGTTAAAACTTAGTCCAATGTGTAAAATTTAATTATCTCTCTCTGATTAATTGGCTCCTGAGATGACTTTTGGATTTTCCCTGTGCTTGGGGTAAAATTAGACCAGTAAGTGTCTGCTTTGTCACACTAAGCTACCTGAACGAGTAAGTTGTACTTTTTGTTAAGTCTAAAGAGCAGATTAGGTAATATCTTTTATATGAATTAGTATGGAAAGGAACTAACCATGATTATCAATACCATGTCAAGTACAAAGTGAGTCAGGTGGTAATGACAGTGTCCATTATAACACTGGGTCCTCATACCCACTCTTGGTGAGTAGGGAATAGGATCTTAACTATCAATTTTTAGTTAGGAGACATCAATTAGTTTTCCCAAGGTCGTCATTCTGGAGGAAGCAGGATTTGGACCCTGGTTGCATGCTTTCTATCCATTATCCCCACATATCTTTCAGGACTAAGAGAAGGTTCCATTATGCTCAGATATTATAGCTTTGATGAGGTTTTGGTATTTCTTCAAAGGGCATCGTGTGCACAAATAATGTATGTTTTCATCAATTTACTGAGAGTTAGCCTTGGAGATAGTGTTGGAGAGGAAGGTAGTTTATAGAAGAAGTGGGTAAAGAAATGCTAGAGATTGATGAGACAGTGAATATATAACTTTTCTTAGGGCAAGAAAACAGACTCTATTGAAGATAAGTTTCTCAGGGAAGATTTATATTAGTATTCTTAATGATGTATGGAATATATACATTTCTAGGAAGTGGATTTGAAATCTACTTTGGGTCTATACCTATGATGAGTCAATTCGCCAATGCAGTGTTTTGGGATTGGATTATTTCCTATCTGCCTTTCTAAGTACCCGAGTGCTTTATACCTTACCAAGCATCATCCATTTCAGAGGAGATCACTTTTAAAATGGGTTTCCATCTAAACTCAGCCACATTTTTAGTGCATGGTGATATTTATTTGAATAATAGGCTTTATTTTCTGTGTGCTTCCAACAGAATTGTGAGCAAGGAAAGAAAACAAGGCAGATTTGTAGGGTAGCTGCAAAGTGAAAAATATGCATTTGAGTGAGTGATGGTATATGGTTGTTTTTTCCCCCAAATCCTGTGGAGACTTCCCCAGAGTTTGGTGGATGGGGGAAGGGGAGGCTCTTGCCCTTGATTTCACATCAGACTGTGTTATTGAACCTTGTGACACTTCACAATATAGATTCTAGGGGAAGAAAACCTCTTGAGATTTTCAAAGTCTAAAGAGGCTCAGCAAAATGGAATCCATTTGATTAAAATGGTAGGGAGTTCATTTACTGGATCAAGTGTGAACTATGTTGATAACAGATGGAATAAGTGATCACATGACATATTTAAATAGTCTGAGGATAACCTCGATGTCCTGGTCAATGTTCCTTCTCTCGATTAATGCCAGTGCTAATTAACTGGCACAAGTGTTCCTAGCCATATGGGGGATGTTGCTGAAAGCTGGCTGGCAGCTATATCCAGCCACTACCTGTATGTAATTTAGTGCTTTGCTTGGTGCTTTGGGACTTCCATAATGGAATAGCCCAGCACAGAGAGTCAATGATTGAAAGTGTCATGGTGCTTTTTTTGTTTCTTTTGTACACGTTATTCCAAATGTGGTTGAAAAATTAGAAATCACATTGATTTTTTGCAGTAAAGTAAAGCTGTGCTTGGTCCATGTACGTATGTGGGCTCCTTGGGTTTCTGAGTGGCCTCTTAATTGATCTTTATTCTGATTTCCTAATAATGGGCAGCTAGCTCATAAGTGGACTCTTCATTGACTCAGTGCTGTTCCATTGAGCTATCTATTTGCCTTGTGACTTGAAAAATGAAGGAGAAAACTAGTTTGGCAAATAGAGTAACATGGTTTGGGAGTTAGGTTTTAATTCCACATCCAGGTATGATGCTCATAGGAAACAAGTGTGCTGGGGGAAAGCACTGGACTGGAGTCTGATAACTTGCAGAAGAATCTTATTCATGTTAGTTATCAGCCTGCTAGCCCTGGGGACTCCTGAGGGCTGGCTTAGGAAACAGAGGCTTTGGCTTCAACAATGCCTACCAGTCTTCTCCAAGTCACCTCAAATAAGAGTAAAATTGAAGTAAAAATAGAGTGACCATATAATTTATCATCAAAATGGGACACTTGAGAGTGAGAAAAAAGAATTCGTAATAATTACTCAGGGGCCACACTCATGAAGCAGGACTATTCTGGGCACGTTGGGATGTGCAGAGTCCCTAAGTACAGACAATGTGCTCACTTTGCAAATGCAACTTCAAGACAAGTCCCTTAGAGCTAGATTTCAGCCCCAAAGGGCCTCCTAGAGAGCAATTTTGAAGCCTTCACTACTTTGGGAAAATGTGTTCTTGAACCTCCCTGACTCTCAGTTGATTGTAAAATGGTGGCTACAGTACTTGTCTCTCAGAATTGAAGAAAGGATTAAATGTGTATAAAGCTTCTGTGACAAGGACTGTCACACTGTTGTTCCTTAGTAAATGTCTTGTAGTCCTCCTGCCTCTCTCCTCCCCTCCCCTTCCGCATGGAGACAATAGTAATATATAGAAGAGAATTAATACACATTTTTCAAAAGAAGAGACAAAAGTTTTGTATTCTCTACTAAATGCTGAGCCCCTTGAGGGTAGCAACACAGCTTTATTAATCATTTATCCTGACCCCATGGTACCTGGAACAGAGTCCCTACTCAGTAAACATTTGTTGAATAGATGAATGAATTCAAAAGTAAATAAAGGAAGATCAGTCATTCCTTAGCAGAGGCTTCCAGACAAGAAAAGCACAGCTGCATTTTTGGCTGATAAGAATTCAGGAAGCACGAGAACACAGAGCGGTCTCTCCCAAATGGAAACTTAAGCTGAGTGGCAAAATAAGAAGGCTCTTCATGAGCGATTGTCATAACTGTGGAAGAACTGGCCCTCCTGTCCCCACTTGGCTCCCCAGTTCCTGCTGGGTTTCTGAGATGGAGAGGAAGCAAATATGGAGCCGAGCACAGCAGGGAGGAAGAAACACATGAGATTTCCCTTGTGCCCACTCTCTGCCTCTCACACTGGCAATTATGTAGCTCCACTCTGTTAGGCTGCTCTACCCAGCTGGCACACACACAGCGGACAGACCAGGAGCCTGAGAATGTCCGCTCTTATGTCAGACCCGGGAGGGGTGCAGACCCCACATGTAATGGCTGTGAAGCTCATGGGCCACGTCTTGACTCAGTGACCATTGGTCTCCTGTCTGCACTATGGGGTTGTAAGCAAGCTTTGGGAAGTGGGGCCGGAGCAGATATTCTTGAGAAGTATATGCGTATGTTCCACGCAGCAGATAGAGATGCAGGCTCCGGGGTTACACTGGCCAGGATCAAATCTTAGTTCCACTACTTCCTAGCAGTGTGAACTTGAGCAGACTGATCAAATTCTTTGTCTCCATTTCCCATCTGTAGAACAGTGTTAATAATTACATCTACCTGACAGAATTACTTTGATGGTAAAATGAGGTGATCTACGTAAAGCACTATGACAGTGCTTGGCACGTAGTAGTCATGCACTATGTCTTTGCTGCTAGTTAGTACTGGTAGCATCACGGTCAGCTTCATTACTAATGGCTTCTGAACCTGACCCTTCCTTATATCAAATTCTCTCAATGAGGTGATTGCTCTCAGTTAGCTGGCAACAGGGAACCTCCAGGGGGGAAAAGTAGATATTGCAAGACAGGGAGTTGTCACATTGAGTATATTACATGCTTCAATAGCCAGGGGCTGATTAGTACAAATCGAATTTTGCACTAACCTGCCAGAGGCACATAGTGCACAATCGGATGCTGTGGGTTCAGTTTGATTGTTGTAAGGAGATATTTACACTAGAGGTGCCAAGAGAATATTCAAAAATACCATCTTTGTAGCAGTTAATGATAGTGATTATATATATGTGTGTGTGTGTGTGTGTGTGTGTATACATACATACATACATACATACATATATATATATATTTATATATACACATATAAATTTCTTTAAACCTTCCCACCAAGAAAGAAATATATACACTTGAAAGCTACTCTCAGACTTGAAGCTTGAAGGCTAAATTCCATCCAGGGAAGAAAACCGAAAAAAGATAAGAATTAAAATTAAAAAAAAAAAAAAAAAAGCACCAATCCCCTGTACTTTGGGAACAGGATTTATTCGTGTCCTCTTTTTGTTTTTGCACGTCTGGGTTGCACTGTGTCTTTGCTGCTCTTCCTACAAATATTATTCTACTGTCAAGTTCCTGGCACACCAGAGTAGGAAACAATTTTTCTCTACTTTGTGCTTGAGCTGGGCACTGGGAAATCCTCCTGTCCTGGATTTGTAGCAGGGTGAGGCCATTCTTCAAGCTGAAGCCACTCTGCGCCCGTTCACGGTATTTTGGCAATTGTTAGATCCAGCCCAGCCTTGGCTCGTGAGGGGCTCCGCTTGATGCATGAATTTCTTGCATCTCCACTTGAATTTCTCCTCGATGCTTCCATTCGAGGTGCTCTCTTGATGAAAATAGAACCCACTTTAATCTTTCTGGGCCTGACAAAGAGGTATCTCCTAGACTGCAAGTCAGCATTTGTCCACATGGTTGTTTGGAAAAATCTATTTTTAAAAGTACATAAATTCTACCGTCAGATGAAATAGGTGCTCTTTTGGAGAGAAAGGAAAAGAATATACCTTGTGATGTGTCATCAAGTTAGTGAAGCAAGATTCATGCCCTGCGCCCACCCACTCTGTCTGGAAGCGTGGCATCCTGGGGGTGTCCGTGCACAGCTATGGTATGGAGGAGTTGATTCTGCCCCAGGGACAAGGGAGGGCCCGGCCTGTCATTCTGTGACCGTCTCCAGATGTTCTGGGTTGTGCCAGTTATGGATCTCCAGCCGTTTGTGACTCACATCAGCAGGTCACATGAGGCTTACCATCATGACATGTGTGTGTCACTGGCATTGGAAATGCAAACTCAGAAATCAGGTTAGGTTTCTTTTGGTCTTTTGTTTCTCTTTCCGTGCAACTGTGAGAGGGAGGGAGTGTGGTGGATTAGGCAGGCTCAGTGAAGGTTTTATTAATCAGGAGTTTTTAAAGAAACAAATTTGGGCACAATGAAACGATCCAGACCGAGGCACGGATATAAAAGGCAGACGTGTGCCTTTCACACTAGTGTGCCCTGAGCCTCTGCGCTGTTCTCATGCAGTGTCTCCTGCAGGGATCACCCTCCCGCCTCTTCTGTCCCCTGTTCTCTAGGCCCAGCTGTCATGCACAGCCTCATCCTTTTCTTTCTCTCAAGTTCTCTCCTAGTGATTATTTCTTCTGTCGCTTGCCTGCTCATCAGATACACTTTGAAGGCATCCCTTATATTGTTTTACTAAGTGGCTCTTCAACTTTTCAGCAGTTGTTTCTCGCCCCTTGTCTCTTCAGCTAGATTGTAAATCTTTTAGAGAACAGAACAACATCCAATGTATCTTGGTTATGTATCATTTCTGTGTATATATGCATGGTATTTTCCTCTTTATTAATATTTTTATAATCATAATGTATTTTCATTACTTAAAAATATAGAGATAAGCAAAAATAAATTTAAAATAAAAAGTAAATACAAATCTTAAAGTGGCAAATATTGATCTTGTTAGATGTATAAATTCTAATACATATATATATTTTATCACTCCATCTGGATGAGGGGGGAGAGAGAGAATACAATGTTCCTGGCACTGTTCTACTTTATATGTATTAACCCCTATGGGATATGTGCAATGATTATCCTAACTTTTAAAGATGAAGAAACTGAGTCTCAGAACTGTGAACTGACTTGCTGAAGGTCATACAGCCAATAAGTGATAGAGAGTTTTATACACACTATTTTGTAGTGATTTTTTTTTTCACTTGACAGCATGATTATTCATTTATTTATTTAACAGGTATTTTTTAAGTACCTGATATGTGTCATGCATAGTGTTAGGAGATTTTTGCATAGAATAGCATTAGCTCTGGCCCTCCTGAAGTGGGACGAGATGATTAAAAAAGCAAATGCATGTGATCTGTGCTCTATGATAGGAGAAGTTTGGGTATGGTGAGGACACCCAGCAGCACCTAATCTAATGTGGAGGTGGCACATGTGTGTATTTATCATCGTTGTTCATGATTACATTCTTTCAAGTAAACATTTTATTTTAGAATTGTTTCAAATTTACGGAAAAGTTAAGAAGGTACAGAGAATTCCCATATACCTGTACCCAGTTTCACCTAATTTACTATCTTACATAACTATGGCATTTTTGTCACAACTAATGAATCAATATTGATACATGAATATTAAGTAAACTCCATACTTTTAATCAGATTTCCTTAGTTTTTCCCTAATGGCCTTTTTCTGTTCCAGGATCCCATCTAGGATATCACATTACATTTAATTGTCATGTCTTTTTAGGCTTCTCTGGGCTGTGATGGTTTCTCAGAATCTCCTTGTTTTCGATGATCTTGACAGTTTTCAGAAGTGCTAGTCAGGTATTTGGTAGAATGTGCCTCAGTTGGGATTTGTCTGATGTTTTTCTCATGGTTAGTCTAGGGTTATGGGTTTTGAGGAGGAATACCACAGAAGTGAAGTACCATTCTCAGCATATCATGTCAAGAGTACATACAATCAACATGAATTATAGTGGTGTTAACCTTGATCACTTGGCTAAGGTCATGAGTGTCAGGTTTCTCCACCGTGAAGTTACTCCCCATCCTCTATTTCATAATATACCCTTTAAAAGCAAGTCACTAAGTACAGCCAACACTTAAGGGGTGAGGAGTTATGTTTCACTTCCTTTAGGGAAGCATGATTGAGGGGTAGCATGCTTGCATTTTACATTGCATGGTTGTTCCACAGCTGATTTACCCAATCTTCTATTGATAAACACTAAGGTTTTCCCATTTATATCAATATTACAAGCAATGCCACATGAACATTTTTTACAAATATCTTTGAACCCCTCAAATTGTTTCTTCAGGAAAAACCCCTCTCTATAAATTTGGGTCAAAGGGTAGACATTTAAAAAAAATCTTTAAATTTATATTGGTAAATGACTTTTTAGTAAAGTAATGCCTATTTATACTCATGAGTGCCAGCTTCACCGAACCATAGCAATGTTGTGCATTATTCTTTTTAATCATTGATGATTTGATAAGCAGAGAATTTAGGCATGTAGTGGGTATACAATTAAAAGAAGTACATCAAGTTCTATTTTGACTGAGATATCAAAATTGCACTTCCTTATTTTGCAATGGAATAAACTTAGGTTGACTAAAAAGTTAGTGCAATTGACTAAAAGTTATTTGCTGGGCCATACACTGGGTGGGTAAATAGTCACTACTCCGAAGTATATTTCAGTCTAGGGATGAAGGCAACATTAAAAAATCTCCAATTGTTCCTGCAACTCAGACAATACCTACAGTTCGATTTGTACTTTCATTTATTCTGTTCAAAATTCACAAAACACCTCCTTAGACTCTGTCTACATGACTTTTCATGCTGAAAAAATAGTGAAGATTGCTTGAAGTATTTCTGTAGTGCTAAAATTTATTTAACATGAAATTTAGAGACCTACATAGATGGAGAGGTTATTGGTGCATGAAGGAAACCATACTCCAAACAGAAATTGTTTATGTAAATATTGGACTGAACAGATCTTCACTGAGGAAACCTGCGTTTGTGAATTCACAGATGCCAAAAGGGAGGTGATTACAAAAGAATTATGAATTCCAAGATGTAGCCTTACATGTGCCGAAGTTTAGATTCCCATAGGGACCAATTTACTAATACGAAGTGTATGCATGTTAAATGGGATATGGTGAAAGCAGAGCCCCACCGATTCAGTAAGTGTGGAAGTGAATTTTAAATAAATAACAGTAATGTGGGTGTTTCAAAAGATCGAGATTTTTTCCTAAACCCTATACTTACTTGGGATGACCTTAATGTAGTATATCTAGATTGGTTAAACCAGAGCAAAATAGAAAAAAAGATTCTGAGAGTATTAACAAAATCCACTGCTGACCATGCAGAATTGAAAAGAAATTGGGAAACATTTAGATACAATCAAAATCTAAATATTGATAGTAAGTCCTATTCTACAGGGACATTTTCAGTTGTTCTTTGGTGAAGTCAATAACTTTCATTCCTCTCGTTTTTCATCAGTTCCTTATGTACTTACTGCATGGAAAATTGTGTTGTCGATGGTACTGTTTTAGAACACTCTTGTAACAGCAGGGCAAGAGGTGACATTTGAAAATCATTTCATTAAGGTCAAAAATCCATGAGCCTGTGATTCATCTTCTTCTTTATCCTTTGCTTTTTGGAAATGCACTGTCTTCTGCAATGGAAAGACTGTATCTGCTGGTATTATGTGGTTTTCTTGATTTTTAAGAGCTAAAGACTTTGCCTCATTTAAAGTAGGGAGGACAGAGAGCTCTGGCCATTCTCTGAAACAATGGCAGTTTTTTAGTCTCCAAATGCAATTAAAGTCATTCTTAGTAGTACAGGTAAGCAGGAAAAGTAAAGATATTATAGCCATTCTTTATAATGTACTTGTAGTGGTGGTCAGTGTTGTGGCGTGGGTTCATGCAGTGAGTTTCTTTAGTGACAAGGCCCAATATGTACCCAGGGAAATAACACCTGAAAGGATCGATGGCCATGAGGCTCACTTGGTGGTGACACTGTGCCCTAGGACTGTACATGGCCCCCATAAAGCTAGAACATGCTTGCATCAGAATTCCTGCTCCAAAAAGCAACACTAGGTGCCCTTTGACATGGAACTCTGTCACCAGAGCCATTCTCCTTTCTAAAATGAGTATATGTGAAATGGAATGTGTATCTTATCTGTGGAGTTTATAAGTCCCTTCAGGGTGAGGTTAAAGGTGGTTCATTTTTTCCATTAGAAGTTGATCCCAAAATTCTTTGTTTATATCAGTGGCCTCTCTGATCCAGTCTGATGGGTATCACACTCTATAAGTTGTCTTTTTACTTTCTCTCTTACAAAGCGGTGTGGATTGGCTAATCCATTTTAGAAGTAAGGCATTTTTTAAAAATCTATTTTCAGTAATTCAGAATTCTGTCTTTGCCAAAGTCTTTGTTTAACAAACGTTGATTTTATGAAACATTCTAGGAAGCTACATTTTAGCCTATGGTTTGTGGACATTTCTTTACATCTGGGGCTTTAAAATTCATCTGTTTTTTATTGAACTAACTTGTGTTGTAGTCTGTAGGGGACTAACCATAGGTGGAGGTTTTTAAGTAACAAGCAACCAAGAAGGACCCAGGAAAATTAGAATGGTTCCTACAGACTGAGTCTTTGTGAGGCCCAGGTTAATTTTTTCAGAAAGCCCAGACAACAAGACAGTTCCGTGAACAAACTAGAGTAACTGCAAACATTTCATGGATTAATTGAATTTTTCACTTTCTTCTTGGTAATGTCATCAGGTTTCATGATGCTGCTATTTCTGACCATACAATTACTGTTCACTTGATATTATCATAAGCATGTAGAATCAATAAGTCAGTGAGGATGAGATGTTTCTTTTTGCTCGCTTATTTGTTTTTTAACATGATAGCAGAAACTATAGCATATTCTCAACTGGAAATCTAGAATGTGCTTCAGTCAATCCTCCTGACTTTGACAATTGCATGTTGAGGTCACCTGAGAAACTCTAACTCATATTTTCTTTTTTGTTTTTTAAAGATTTGTTGTGAGCTGCTTTGTTCCAGTGAATTGAACTGCTTGGACTAAGAACTTTGTAAGCAAATGTGTAGTGGATTGAATTATGTCCCCCCAAAACTCACTGAGACTTGAATGGTGTCTCCCAAGTTTTATGTATTAGAAACTTAGCCCCCACTGTGACTGTTAAGAGGGTGGGAAATCCTATTATGGTAATTGAAAAGTGGAGCCTCGAACAGGTGATTGGATTGTAGGACCATACAGTAGTGAATGGATTAAAAATGGTGGTCAGGGGTGAGGTTCTGAGAGCTTTAAAAGAAGAGGAGAGTCTGTTTCTCTCTCTCTCTTGCTCTCTCTGCTTCCACCACCTTGCAATGTGAGACCCCTGGGTCACTTGTCACCACCACCATATGGACTTTGAATTTCCTAGCCTCATAAACTGTAAGCATAAATTTTGTTTTTCTTTATAAATCAGCCAGTCTCAGGTATTCTGTTATAGCAACACAAAATGGACTAATACAAAGTGTTTTACAGTGGTTTTCATGGGCAGATCTAACCATCTTGTTCAAAGTGGAATTAATAGAGGTTTTAACACAGAGATTGAAAAAACCTGAATCTCTGCATAATTTTTGAAAGATGCATTGTGAGCTACTTTTTTTTTTCTTTTGGTAAAATATATAAAACAATATTTATTAATTTAACCATATTTAAGTGGACTACTGAGTGGCATTAATTACATTTACAATGTTGTGCAACTATCATCACTTTTTCCAAAATTTTCCTTCACCCCAAACAAAAACTCTGTAATGATTTAGCAATAATTCCTCATCTCCTTCCCCTCCACAACCTCTGGTAACCTCTAATCTACTCTTGTCTCTATGAATTTGCCTATTCTAGATATTTCAGATAAATGGAATCATACTATACTTTGTCCTTTTGTGTCCTGGCTTATTTCACTTAGTATGCTTTTAAGGTTTATCTGTGTCATAGCATTTATCAGATTTTCATTGCATTTTTTGGCTAAATAGTATTCCACATTTTGTTTATCCATTCATCGGGTGATGGGCTCTTGAGTCGTTTCTACCTTTTGGCTATTATGAGTAGTGGCTGCATGAACACTGTTGTACCAGTATCTGTTTGAGTCTTTGTCTTCAATCCTTTTTAAAAACATTTTTTAATTGACATGAAATAATTGTACATATTTATAGAGTACAGAGTATATATTTCGATACATGTATTCAATGTGCGATGATCCAATCAGGGTAATTAGCATATCCCTCACTGCAAACATCTATCATTTCTTTGTAATGAGAACATTTGAACTTCACCCTTCTAGCCACTTGAAAGTATGCAATAAATTATTATTAATTATGGACACCTAGAACTACTGTAGACCACTAGAACTTATTTTTCCTATCTAGCTGTAATTTTGTTTGTTAACCAAGTTTTCCTTAACCCCCCTTCCTGTACCTTTTTCAGCCTCTAGTAACCACACTTCTACTCTATATTTCTATGAGATTAACTTTTTCACTTTTACGTATGAGTTAGAACATGTGATATTTATCTTTTTGTGCCTGACTTATTTCACTTCACATAATGCCTTCCAAGCTCATCTCCTTTTTTATGGCTGAGGAAGTTAGCCGACTGAAGAGATACCTGCACCCCCATGTTTATTGAAGCACCATTCACAATAGGCAAGACATGGAATCAACCTAGATGTCCATCAACAGAAGAATGGATAAAGAAAATGTGGTCTCTATACACAATGGAATATGATTATTCAATTCATCTGTTAAGACTTAAACGAAATGTCACATCCTTCTGGAATTTCTCTGAAGCTAATAGTAGCGTTGGTACTTTTTCTTTTCCATGTTTTATGTAGTACCTTCTGTAGTTTTCTGTTATAAGAATCAGTTTGTTACATTGCTGCAGCTATTTATTCCATATCTCTTGAGTTCCTCAAGACAAGGATGGTATTTTTTCACCTCTGTGGATAAATAAAGGAGTGAATGACAAAAGAAGGCATTTAGTACGAGTTCGGTAGATTTATTACTGAATGAAGAAAGACCCAGACAATTGTTATAGGATCTGGAAATATTATTGATTCCATTTTAGAAATTTGGATGAATAAGGGGAGGCTTGAGAACTTGGTATTCTAAGGAAGATTCTTAGGGAAGTAAAATGATGTAAAATATGCTTTTAAATCCATATAGTTATTAGATGCAGATTCTGAACTCTTCCAAGTGAGGGAAGATGAGAAGAGGTAGCTTAAACTGAGTGAATTTTTTCCTGTTGTTGAGAAGTAACATGCTGGTTTTTAAAAGAAAAAAAAAAAAAAAAAGAAAGAAAAGAAAAAAACAAAACAAAACAAAAAACCCAAAAAAACAGACTGTAAGTTCTTATCCTGTCCTTCCCCTACTGGTTATGTGTCCTTGAGCCTCAGTGTTCTCATAGGTAAAACTACGGTAATAACACCTTTTTCTAGAGTTGTATGTAATGAGAGTTAAATTAAGATATTGGATGTTAAGTTCCCAGCACATAGTTGGTTAAATGGTAGCCATTATTACTGGTGAATGAAGGATCTCTCTAACTCTTAGGTTTGTGAGATTTATTAATGAGCTACCCCAATCCTTTCCCTATCTCTAATTTTCAAATGAGATAAAAATTTATTTCTCAGAGAATGTTAAACATAGGGCAAAGACAATAAAACCTCTGAGATTCCCTACTGCCATAGAATCCTGTGGCCAAGATGATTTTTGAAATGTGCTTTGCATTCTTTAGAAGGAGATTGTAATGAAAGGTAGTCATTGTTATTTTCTAAATGTTCTTTGACCTAGAGGGCAAGAAGGTGAGAACCACATTTCTGAAGATGCTCATTGCATTTATGCATTATTTTTGCCCATCTGTCAATGAATTAGTCTTTAATTTGGGCTGAGCCATTTTTGGTATTTCAAAACAAACAACCATTTTTGAAACAGAACCCAAAAATGTCATTATGGATTTTAATATGTTTACTATGCTTTATTTTAGGGGATTTTGATATGCAAAGTTCCTATTGAAATGCAGAGGAGGTTGCCACCATTGATTTGAGTACTAAAAATAAGATGTAGTCATGTTCTCCTTCCTTTTTTTTTTCTTCTTTATTTCCTTATTTGAGTAATTGTATGGTAGAGAGCTAAATGACAAGGAAAACAGAATGCTAAAAAGCAACACTGGGTAAGCTGCCCAGGCCGGGCAGTCATCACCATGGACCCCATCCAGCCCAAAATAGCCTTGTTGAGCATCTGAGCAAGAGCAGCTGTGGAGGCTTCTCCCTGACAGCAAGGGGGCACCCACCAGGCAACCACAGGATGCCCTGCGGCTGCCAAGGCCAACTTTTGCTGGGCAGCAGACACACTGTCTCCTTGTAGCTCTTACTTTTCCCATGTACAAGTTGTATCTAGCAGGGTGGTAGGAAGGTTTACTTCTCTGTCATTGTCTTTCACCACTTCTCTGACCTTTGTCTCTAAGCTTCTTGCTCAAACCTCCATGATTTCCCTGTATGATCCTCTTGAATGGGATTATGACACCACTATTCCCTGAAATGTCCTCTTATTGGTCTGCCTGTTGTGCCCCCATTCATTGTACACAGTGCTTTACACATCACATTCTAATCTGTCTTTTACTCTTTTTCTGTCTCTACTGCCAGCTTCTTGAAGGCATGTCTCCTTTGTCATTGTATCTTGCAGTGACTTTCTACCATAACATATGACATGTACTACGTGTGCAATAATTTAACAAAGAAATGAGCAAATGAATGAACTAGAGAGTTGTTGGACCAGGAAAAGTTGACTTTTTCCTTTTAAATGAAAAAGTGTCCCTTGGTGACCCTACTTTCCGAGGAGGGACTTTTCATCGTTCCTCAGATGTTCTTTGTAACAGTTCTTACTCAGAATACTCAAAGATGCTGAAATTAAACCCAAGGTAAGAATCAGAAGCTATGCTTAGCAGAGACCCATTTTTTTCTGGTTTTCTTGTCTTTGTACAACTCTTCCACTTCCTCAGTGCACTTATTTTTTTAACCTCTCTGGAGCCTTGACTCTGGATCTTGTAGGACTCATTTTGGCCACTCCAAGCCTTCCAAGTGCTACAACAGCATTAGATAGTTTCTTTTGGACCTACTTCCAAGCCCAATTGTGCTTATGCATATTATTCTGACTTTGCAAAGTCCTGTTGAGATGAATGAGATGTTTGTCAAGGTACCTCCCTTTGGGACATTGTGAAAAGGGACTGATCTTAAATAATGAGAAGTATAATCTACTGGACTGTGATGTTGAGGCAGAAAATATTACCACACAAAAGCTCTGCTCCTCCTCCATGGGGCAGAGGGGAAGATAGGTCTTACTGTCCCTGATGGAGGTCCATTAACCCTTTCAGACTGGCAGGGTGTAGAGTTGGGAGAATAATACCCCAACAGTGAATTTATAGTCAATGATTGGAAAGTTGACAGTGACTTCCTACCATTCTGGAAGACGTAGACCTGTTGAGGAGAGGCAGAAATTTATCTTATTTTAATAGGAAAAAATGTTGAAGGGAGTCAATAAAGTTTATGCTTTGGTTTAACTTATTTTTCCCCAGTGAAAAGAAGAAGGAAGTTGTGAGCTGGGAATAAGGACTCTTGGGAATGATCCTTAGTTCTACCTTTGGCTTAGTATCAACTTTTACTTTGGGCAGAAGCAGTGGAACTTTCTGCCCCAATTTCCTGGTACAGACACAGGACCAGCAGCACTTTTGAATGCATCTGCACACGTTGCATGAGGGTATTTCGAAGATTAACCAGCTCCCTATGTTGGTGAGAGAAAGTCACTGAATAAAAATGAAAGAAGGATTTCACTTGTAAAACTACCATGGAGGCAGCAAAAGTAAGATAAATGAGAAGCTATACAGGGACCTTGGGGATATTTTAATCTTATAGGATCTCCTCTTTCCCTCTCTGTTCTATTAAAAAAAATATGTTTGAGAAATTGCATCATTCTGTGGACTATGAAGTTTTGTGGTTTGTTGCTGTAGCAGTTGCCCTATGTACCCCTCCTGGTCTGTAGTATTCTTTGTGACTTTGCACTGAAGTGCCTCCTCATTCTTAGATATTACCTAGAAGTCTCTGCCTTGCAATGTCTAGTACATGCAGGAGCTGGTGCTTTGACCTGTCCTGGGAGCCTGTTTCTTGCTTGTTTTTATGTGATTCTTGACTCCCTCTGGTGCTTTCCATGTCCTATTGGCATCCATCTTCTAGATCTTTGAGGCAGTAGAGCTGAACCCAGAACCAGACTGCCTGGTTCATATGCCAGGTCTGCCACTCAGTAGCTATATGATCTTAGGCACGTTCCTTAACACATGTGTGTGAAGTAGGACTAATAACTGCCTATATTATAGGGGTGTTTTGAAGATTAGACCTGCTAATATGTGAAAATGACTTAGAACAGTACCTAGTACACAATAGATATTCAATACATGACAGCTATTGTTATTACCACTAGGAATCATTTTGGTGGATCAGTATCTAAACAGTTTGTGATGAGATTAGCTTATCATTTAACATTGAATGAAATTGGTTAATTTTTATTTTTTCTGGACGTAGGCATGAGTTAATATGCAATAATGTTAATATTTAACATTCACTGAGTTAAATAGATCTACTAAAAAGTCTTACATGTTAAGAAGACAAGAACACATAGGTCATTTGCCTGATTGTCTTCTTAAAATAATAGAATTAAAGATCTGCTTATATATAGGGTCAGCATTTAGATATTACTCAACTTTACAATTCTTTTTTGAAGGTTCATGTCTAACTGTTATACGAATACGAGGTCATTGGTTAGGGTAGTGAGATAGTTAAGAACATGAACTTTATATTCAGATTGCCCTAAGTTTGAATCTTGATTCTATAACTTACTAGTTGTGTGACCATAGGCAAATTATTTAAATCCTCAAAGCCCATTGGTATCCTCATCTGTAAAACAGAGCCTACCACATGGTTTGTCATTATGATAAAATGAGACACTGCATGCAAAACATTTTGATGCCTGGAATAAGGAAAGTTCTCTATAGAAAAAGCCATATTGTGCACCTCCTGGGAGGGCACTATTCACATTATATTTTATGTTAGTATCATCTGTTAGAGTTGTGCAATAGGTGGTCCTGCTATAGAAATTCATATCTGCTAACACTATCATTATGATGATAAAGCTAGGAAATGTACCTGTGAGTCAGAAATACTTGTACATGGTCATTTGCTTTCTATGCCAAGTGTGCAAACAGAAACAAAATGGTCAAAACTGGTATATTAGATATTTCCAAATATTGCCTCTTTAATTTCACCAATTTATATCTGATAGGATTCCTGAATGTATGTTGTACTTATCAATGATCAAGTCTCTGACTCTTGTGAAACTTAATGGGGGAAACAGCAGGCATAATCATTTTATGCTGGATGTCCTGGTTGCCAGTGCTTGATCCTTTCCACCTCACCTCCCAGGCCTGCAGGCATTGTAGGCAGCTCTTTCAGGAGGTGGCACCAGGACACCAGTAGTATTTTGCAAGAAAGGAACCTTGGCTTTGCTTGTGGAGCAGAGAATGTGATCCCCAGCTGGGAGCCAAACCACAAGCATGTGAGCCGAACCTCGAGCTTGGTTCCTGCCCAAGTACATGCAGGGGAGTGGAAAAGACAGGGGACCTTTGTGAACAATGCAGCTCACATGCAGAGACAATTCCACAAGGTCTGGTAGGATTCTCTGCCTTGGTTCCAAAAGAGAGAAATGCAGTGGCAACTATTTCTTGTTTATCTAGAATCATCTCCATGCGAAGGGAAACCTGCTCATTCACTTCCTAGATCTGGGTCTTTAGCATGTCATTTAACCTAGATGAGCCTCAGTTAATTCAGCTATAAATTGGGACTAATAACTGCTCTGCCTATACCAAAATGTCTGACACAGCGTTGTTGCTCAATTGATGTTTATTGTAAATGTAACCAGCATGATTGGCTTCACCAGCATGGGCCACACATTCAGTTATGTTATTCTGATTAGTCTCAGGTACTGTTACTATCAGGAAGTCAGAATTTCCTTTATGAGGTCCCTGCATTGTCTCACTCATGGTCCTAATTATTCCACATGATTAGGGGTTGATTTAGTCTAGAGGGTTCGGCCTTTTTTTTTTTAAACACCGGGCTGAGGGCAAGTGGGTGCTATGCTGCCAACGAGCACCGCTGCTTGAGTTGCTACCACATGGTGTAGCTGTTTAATGTTGATCCCACATAGTGCAGTGGAGGCTGGCCCCTACCTCTGCCACAGATCTCTACACAGACCTAGTGATGTCCCCTTGTGTGGGGTCCAGGTTACTATTTTCTTTCATCACACCCACAAAGTCAGTGCTCCTCACAACCTTATACCAAGACAGATAGTAGGTACTGGGTGGGTTTCCAGCTTCAGTCAAACCCATCCTTCTCTGTGTCACCCATTCAAGCTCCCCACCCTTCTTGTGGATTCTTCTTTAGAACCTTAGATAAGACTTCCCCATTCTAACAGAAGGACTCTGATAACATTGGACAGCAATCAAGACCTTTCAAGTTTTCTTTGCAGGAGTCTCCTTAGCCCCTCTGCCAATTTGCTCACCTCTTTCCAGTGGACAGTTCTGCATAGCTAAGGATATTGGGAGATACTCTCTCTGTTAGGCCACACAGGACACATTCCCTAAGAAATTGGTGCCTGTGGGCTTCATATTTACATAACTAAAGAAAGACCTGCTTTGCCCAACCCCAGCAAATGAGTGGCCAGCAGCTACTGATACCTTGTGGCACGTGAAGGATTAAGTAATATATGTAAAAAGGCCTTCTAAACTAAAGAACTGTATATAAAAGTAAGTCATTATGATTATTATTAAATGGGCAGGGATGATTTATACACATGGAACGGGCAAGGCCAGCTCTCATAAACTTCAGATGATGGCCCAAAAGCTATCTGAATGAAATGCTTTCCAGTGTCTCAGAGTATGCTGGACCAGCAGGCTATTAGCCTTAATGTTAAATCATGTTTCTTCTCTTTCTCCCATTCTCTATTTTCCTCTGTCATCCACATTCACATTAATTTCTCTTGCTTCAGCTTCCTGAGTCTCCAATCAGTATGAGGTAAGCAGGTGATATTTGGTTCAACAAAGCAGCATTTGGTGGTCAGGAAGGGGAAGATGCAAACATACACTCCTAGAAGCAAAGTGAAAATAATATTAATAACTTACAATGTGCCAGACACACCTATCCCAAGTATCTCATTTAATCCTCAAAACAAACTGAGGACTTTGCTTTTACATATGAGGAAAAAGAGATGGGAGGTGGTGAGCTTTAGGGACAGGCTCAAGTTCACACGACTCTCGAGTAGCAAAAGAAAGAGGCAGACTTCATCATCTGGATTGTTTTCTGTTCTAGCATTCTGCCCTGCTTCTGGAAAGGAAATGGCCCCTACTTAGTAAAAAATTCACAGAGCTTTCAGACGTTTTGGCACCAGAAAAATTGGGAAGAAACTCCAGGCAATGGCCCCAATTCCTTCCTACTGGACTTCACTTTTCCTTTGGAGTTTTCTAATTTTTATCCCACTAGGGTCACCACTTGTAGTAAAGACTCTGCCCAAATGGCCAATGCTAGTGTTTTTTTCTTCTCTTTGAAGCATCTGTCTAATGTTAACAGCCTAGAGCAGTGAGACTCTCATTTCTAGACCCGATGTGTTGGTGGCTTTCTCCTCTTCAGAGCAAATTGCTGTGGACCTTTATCAGGGAAATCTTAGAACATGCAGTACCCTGGATAATGAGACCTTAGTACATTAGCAGGAAAGGTCTAGCTTTCCTCTTTCTCATCAGAATTCTTTCTTCTTATGTTCTCTAAGAAATTCTATCTTCATTGATTTATTTCCAATAAGATAACTTTATAGTGAATACGATTTTTATTTCTCACTTTTCAAAAAACTTTTATTTTGGCAAAATATTGTTACTTTTTATTAAAAAAAGAACCTGCAGTTTTTTTCTCATTGCCCTCAATGTAAACAGGGATTTTTGTCTGCTGCATTTATTTTCTTTTATTTAGCTGTTTATGTAATTACTCATATGTAATTTTTGCTAAGCTTTCTTTCTTTTTTTTTTTTTTTAACTCACCTATTTTTCCTAAAAGAGGCTACTAGGGGCCCAAGCCCCAGGTCTAGCTCCCATTATGCTTCTTATTAACTGTGTGACCCTGCAAATGTCACTACATGTCTCTGGGCTTCAATCTATAAAATGGGTCGAATAACATCACCTCCCCAAAGGCAGAAGTGTGGACTAGGTGATTACCAGCTAAAGAGGTATGAGTAGTCCCACTCAGGGCATTCTCCATTATTCTCTATTTTCCCATGTCTTTGGGTCCTTTTAGAAATTTTTCAATCTTTATTAATCAGTGCCTTTGGTATTTATTTATCTGTTCCCCAAACTTTTGTATAATTATACTTTTACTTATACTTCTTTCTGTTCCCATTTGTTGAATCAATGAATGGATTTTCTTTCTTTCTACCTCCTGCTACCACCCCCACCACTCCTACAACCACTGTTACTAACTACTGTATACCTACTGTGTGCCTGACTTTGTGCTAAGTGTAAAACATTACCTCAGGCATTGCTTTAACAACCCTGACAGTTGGATATTATGATCCCATTTCGTACACAGGAGACTGAGGCTCAGCCAGGTGAAATAACTCACCTGAAGTCACATGCTCATCAGCGGTGGAGCCAGGCTTGGGCTCCGGGTGTCTCTGCCTCTAAAGATCAACGTAGCTTGCATGGCTTCCTGATAGCTACTATATCAAGCACCTACCACCTGTTAGCCACTTCACATAGATCACCTCTTTTTATCCTCACAGCAGTCTTGTAAATTAGGTATTATTTTTCCATTTTACTGCCGAGGATAATAAAGCTTAGAGAGAGATGTTAGGTAAGTATGCCAGAGGCACACAGCCAGTAAATGTTCTCAAATCCAATGTCAGATGACCTCTCTTATTGCTTCCTTTCTCCTCTTTGCTTTGTGAATGAATCAGTGATTGAACAGGTCACCTTTCTCTCCTCCTTCCCACTATTCTTTGCTTTTTAAATTTTCCTTCTTCTTAAAAAAAATATGACTTGACTTTTCAAATTTAAAACCTGAAACATGCTGGAAATAAAAGAAACAAGTGAGGAGATAAAGAAAAGCACAAATAAAGCACAAATAAAACAGAGCCAGTCCATAACCTTCCACCCAGAGGAAACCACTTTCCTTCTGGATTTTTTCCTCCTTTTTTACCCTGCCCTTGGCTTTGTGTCCTCTTAGCCAAGAGTCACATTCCTTCTCTACCTCTTCCAGCACAAACTCCCTTTGGGGGTCCGAGTTTTCCTGCTGCAGCACTTGGCCTAACGTGTGCAAAACTAATCAACTGTGGGAGGGACAGGGAGTCCCAGCACAAGCTCAGAAAAGGCAGCGGCTGCCACAGCAGCAAATTCCCTTTCCCTGCCCCAGAGGTAGGGGTGAGCTTGCGACTCCCTGTAACTGAGCTCCAGTTACCACTCACTGGGACTGTGAAGCAACAGAGGCCCTAGCAACGGAAAATGCCACCAGACACTCTACACGGCATGTGCCGGGCCGCCTCTGGGAGCCTTTCGTTCTAAGCCAGAGTTCAGCTGAAGGGCAGTAGCCAAGCCAGAAAGTCATGCGGCTCTCATGTTGGTTAGCGTGTCACTTTGAACAGCTCTTATCTGATATTATTATGACTAACTCAGTGCTGACAGCATGGGACAGATTATAGGGGCCATGTGATGATTATTTAAGGCATCACTGAGTGCACTGTGCAGCTTGTATTAACCCATTCTTTCCAGGATCACTTTCCTGCATGAGTTTGTCTCCTTGAGAGTGTGGGTAGGGAGGTGAGGGGACAGAATCCAAAAAGTGCTCTGAACCCCGAAGGATCCTCTTGGTTCCCATTTGGATTTCTTCTCAGCAATGATTTATTCTGTCCCCATAGGTTGAGTGGTAGATGTTCTTTTGGCTTAAAAAAAAAATCAGTGATGAGGGTTGTTCATATTTCACCACCTTTCTTTCCTTACACCTTGTACTGATAAAATTCCATGCCTTTGTCATTGTTGTGGTTGTTGTTAAGGTTGATCTTTAAGATATTAGAGAACTGCATTGAAGTCCTGGCTAGAGAAATAGTCCTTCAGCATTGTAGCTAAATGTCAGCCATGAGAAGGTGTTGTTCTCCACGATATGATTGGCGTCTTGGATGGTGAGAAGCAGAAAACATAAGGAATGCTGTTATTTATTATTTACATGCTGCCCTGAGTGCACACGGAATGGCACAATAGTAGGCATCTACACAAAGGCTGCTACACCAAACATCTAATTTGGAGTCACTCACATGGTGGAGAGAGATTCTGTCCTGTTCTAAGCCATGTGCAGCAGTTTAAATCATCTGTATGTTTGAGCAGAAAGGAATTTCCAACTTGACTCGGGTACTTAAAAGTAAATAAAACAGAGTATCTGGATGAAAATTCAGATGATATCCTTTAAAGTTGTCCAGGGTGTTAAAATACTAGTGAGTTCAATGTGGTACCCTGGAGAGACAGTGCTGTCTGCGAACCTATAGGAGATGTTGAACATCAGCCATGTTTGAGGATTTCTTTGGTGAGTTTAGGACCTGTTAACACTCTGCTGCAAAATGGAATAATAATAGTACCTTCCTCATAGGAATGTCAAAAAGATTTAATGAGAAGCACCTTTTAAAGGTTTAGCCTAGAACACAATGAGTGCTTAATAAGAGGTGGCAGGCATCGTTCTAGTTGTTATTTCTCTTATTGTCATTATTTGTAGGCAAATGCTCTGCAACAGAAGGAAGCAACATTTGAACACAGACTTTAAATGCTGACATTCCCAGGATGATTTCAACCTTGGAGCCACTTCAATCTTTTCCCAGTGAGGGTAAAGCCATCCCCAGCATTCCTCCCTCACCCCCACCGTGGGTGTCATACTTCTTCCTCTCTGTAAAGTGGCTGCTGCTGCTTCTGTTATTGAGGTTCAATGGTACTCACACTTTGCTACTGCAAAGGGACCAGAACAATTTCCAACAAACCTATAGAAAGAGGGGTTGGACCCTCTGATTGAGGCACAATCAGCCTCACCCCTCCTGTCCCAAGCAATTCAGCTCTGGCCTCAAACTTGCATATGCTGCTCAATCATACAAAAGGCTTGTAGTTAACTGGGCCTACATCCTTAGATAGCAGTATTATGATGTGAGCACATTCTCAGGGGGGTTACCTTTCCATCTTGAACAAGTTACCCTAGTTTTCCTTCTACCATATATAGCACATTCTGTCTCATTTTGTCTATAGCAATTACGTTCTTTTTCTAGATCGGTGCTCTGTGTATCTCTCTGGTGGTTAACCTAACCTTTAATCCAGTTTTGGTGAGTTACTTATTTATTTATTTAATGATACTTGTTGATCACCTGTTTTGTACCAGGTACTCTTCTAAGGCCTGGGATTATAGGAGAAAAAGAGCCCAGAAACCTGGAATAATTTTGCTGTTACCGTTCTTCCAACAGAAAGTATGGATTTCCCCTCTAAGGAAACTCTTCTCAATGGCAGCTGTGCTCAAGAACAATGACCCGTGGGAGAGTAAAACATCAAACCCTGAAAATAGGCCAGACACTTTTTCCTAACACCTTTGTTTTCTGATGGATCAGATCAGGGTTGATATTCAGCTGGGGTACACCATTATGACAGTATCAGTTGTCAAAATATTAAAATACTGGTTAGTTAATAGCTGCTGCTCAGAACCTCTCAGTGTCTACCCCCATCACCATGGCTCCTACTCTTAGAACTCCTTGGCTGCTTCATGATCCGGTTACCAGGGGATTAATGCTTATCATTGCAGAGGCCCCTAGGACATGTTCTGGTTGGTTGGTATCCATTTTCATACTGGTTGTTAAGCCTATGGATGTTTTTGAATCATAGCACCATTCCATTCCATGATGGAGAAGTCAATCATCATAAGCTGAATTTCAATTGAGGATGGTGTAGTAGAATTGAAGAGCCTGGGCTGGGTCTAGATTGTGTCTCTTATGGTCTATATGGCCTTGGATAAGTTATTCTTAATGGCTTAGTGTGTGTAGGTGGAGAGAATAGTAATGCCTAGACTACAGGCTGCCTGGGGAAAATACTAGGATAAATTAATGCAGACATGTGAAGCACCTAGAACAGTGTTTCAACATGGTAGATGCTCATAAAGAATATATTTGTTATTATAGTATTAGATAGTTTGGTTGAACTCAAGTTCAAATTTGATTGATTTCAAGAAAAGGTGAAATAGATTTAATTACCTTCTTCTCCAACAGCAAAACAAAACAAAAACAAGAAAGAACCATAAACCCTTTCTGGATGGATATGAAAAAATAAATATACACAAAGTTCTTATTTTACTGTCACAATAACATAGATTTTTAAAACATCTATGTGTAAGATTTATCGGTACATGTGCTTTTGTGGGAGAGAGCATGTATTCAGTAATCATTTGCTGTTACATCCATACAAGGATATAGAGATGGGTAACAGAGAGCCCCTGCTGTCAAGGAGCTCATTGTCTGTGGGGAAGCAAATGTATGAACTGATCATTATAATGTGCCAGGTATACTAGCGCATGAGAACACCAGGCACTTGGAGAGCCCTGGGCAGGAGGACCTAACTTGGCCTCAAAGGTTCAGAGAGAACTTCCTGGAAGAACCGAGATTGAAGCTGATTCTTAAAGGATGAAGAGTGTTGGGTAAAGAACGAGGGATTTCAGGTAGAGCTTGAGCAAAACATGATAAAGAGAACTAGATGGAAATTGGAAGCAGGGAGTGATGAGAGATGAGGGTGGAGGCACAACCAGGGCCAGCTCTGAGAAGACCCTGCTGCTGTGTTCAAGGGCTCCCTCTCAGTCAGTGTGGAGGTACTAAAATGAGACACACCAAGGTGGACCATGGCCTGAGTGGTTTTAGAAAGATCACTGGCACAAGGTTGATGAGGGCCTGATCTAGGGCATTTATAGTGGAATGAAAGGAAGGAACAGATTTAAAAATGATGAGGAATTAAAGGAGATGACTGTACTTTTGGCTTGGGTGGGTTGTGTTACTACTTTCCAACTGATACAGAGAACACAGACAGAGAAGCAGCTGAGGCTAGGGGAGGGTGTGAAGGTCCATTTTATATTTATTGAGTTTCCCTGGACCTCCAAGGCTGAGAGGGGGCAGTCAGGGCTGGAGATATAGACCATTTCCATGATGGCAGTTCAAACCTTGAGAGACAATGAGGTCAGCCAAGGAAGAATGAAAAGACCAAGCAGAGTGAGCTGAGACCAGAATTACAGGGGAAACAACACTTAAGGGATGGGGCACTGAGAAATAGCATTTAGAGAGGCAGGAAAACCAGAAAAGTTCAGCATGTTGTATTAGTCCATTTCTGATTCTTATGATAGAATACTTGAAACTGGGTAATTTATAAAGAAACAAAATTTATTTCTTACAGTTTGGAGGTGGGAAGTCCAAGATCCAGGGAACACATCTGATGAGGGCCTTCTTCCTGGTGCAGTGATTCTCTACAGCAACTCATGGTATCACATGGCAAGAATGGGCTGAGCAAAAGAGCTAAGCTTCTCACTCACTCTCCTTTCAAAGCCATCAGACCCACACCCATTACTCTATGAATGGATCAATCCATTCTCAAGGGCACAGTCCTCACAATCTAATCACCTCTTAAAGGCCCCACCTTTCAAATACCATAATTGGATTTCCCACCCTCCTAACACTGTTACAATGTGGATCAGGTTTCCAATACATAAACTTTTGGGGGACCCATTCAACCTGTGGCAATTACTAAACCCAAATTCAAGAGGATTAGGTAGAAATACAGTCATGTACAATTAATATCGTACTCTTACAATGCTGCTACATTACAGGTTTGACACTTATGGGAACAGCCTTAACTAAATGTTTCTTTTCTTTTTTTCTTTCTTTTCTTTTTTTAAGTATTATGTTTCACTACAAGTAACTATGTAGTACTAAACTGATTTCCCCCCCCTTTTGCCTGTAGACTAAAACCAAAGTATGAAGTAGGACATGAAAAACGATCCCACTATATCTCCTTACATCTCACCTCTTCCATGAAAACTAGACTCATAAAACCTTTCGTTTGAGTCCCAGACTGAGTTTAGGTCAATTATTCTTTTTAACTGAATCCATTCTATTTTCTCTCATCATTCTCAAAATATGTTCTCTTCACTGCTTTTCACATCCTTTTATGAAATGTTTGTCCTAAATCTCTTTTATTTTGAGTGGCACTTATAAACTAGAGTCTAGCACAGAGCAGATGTATTCATTTAATAGTTTGCTTTGATGACTCCTTTAAGAGGCTTTATAATCTTTATATTTTACCATTGGGTTTGGAATTTTATGCTCCTTTAACAGGTGTATTACCTTCATCAGATGTTTTCATTTTAAGCTGTTGACTTATAAACACATGGCCTGCGGGGATTGGTGTGCAGACAATTTATTCACTTACAGATTTATTCTCCTATTCATTTTTGTATTTAGTGCAGGAGCCCTAGATTGATAGATAATGACAGTTCATTGGTAAAAATGACTCTCAATGACCAAAGTAATTATTTCCTCCAGTGGACAATGAGTCAGTGAAGGATCACTCTTCTTGAGAAGATTTCTAGAGAAGTTAATTAAAAATAAAATGCTTTCAGGTCCATATTTAGTTCTCCAGGTTTGCATTTTAGGAGAAAACTGTACTTACACATTTCTTCTGAGGACACTTGAAGGTTTGTCTTTTACACTCTTTAATTGTTCACGTAGTTCATACTTTTCAAAAGATAATGTGTTTTACTTGAAACTGTCATGCTCTGATCTTATGCACCATAAACTCAACACACTCCTATAAACAGGAGGAAAGAGGAAAAAACAGCTCTCCTTGTGTTTGCTGTAGGAAGGGGGGTGGAGCAGGAGAGTCTTAAATGAAACTGTGTGTAACCAGGAGCTTTGACAGGAAGTCACATTTCTTGCACACTTTAATGATGAGGATGAGGGGAACAAGTCAATGAGTAACTGTGTGAGGAAGTTGGTCCTGCTTGGGCTTGGTGCTGTACTGGAAGTTTGTGGATGCAAAGGGCAAACTGTCCTAGAGCCTTCTGGCTGAAGGCTTGGCTAAGAAAAGAAATGGAATAAAAACTCTTACTTTACTTTTTGCCTTAGACAGTTGGACATCTACTGGGGACATTCATCGAGCAATGCTTCCTCCAAATGGTGCTGACAGTCCTTGGAAAAGAAATAGGGAATCTCATAGGAGGGGTAGGGAAAGCATTTGACTACATAGAGAGGAGACCAAGAAATTTAAGACTGTTCCATTTTGAATCCAACCTGTTTTTCAGTATTATAAAATGAATTTGATGGTCAAGCCAGTCTCCTGTGACTGATTGTGTTCATCATGAAACCACCGTAAGTGATTCAACATGGTTTGGTATCATTTCTACCTGTGCCCAGGAGAGACCAGGACTGAGCCAGCTTTGGAGTTGAATTGCTTCCTGGACTCAGTTAAAGGCATCTCTCCTTAGTAAAGAGTGAGAGTGTAGGCCAGGCCTGGAAGGAAATTTTGTGATTTCTCTTTGCATTATGGGTTGTGGTCCTCTCAAAGAAAATGATGTATCTTCAACAAGAGCAAAAAGAATGAAAATGAGGTATTAGGGTTGGGAGTAGAGTTAAAGGAAAGGAGATTGGCAGGTTATTTTGAAAGTGAACTTTTTGGAAAATATTTTATCTCAGGAGAAAGAATGTGATGTCTCTCTTCCTTTTCCATCTCAGGTCAGGTTACAATTTTCTTTCAGTACAATTGGTGCATTTTCGGAATGGATTTCTAAATATATGCAGATCAGGACACACTCCCTTCCTTCCTTCTTATTCTGCCAGCTCTTAAATGGTATATTTTTATTTTTTTGCCTTTTATTTTTTCTTTACCTTTTGTTGACTGAGTATTTTCCCCACAGGATAATGAGTTTTTTGAGAGATGCACCCATATCTTATTTCCTTTTTTGCTTGCACCACTAGCATCTAGCCATGTGTGCAGCAATATTTCTCATGTTAGGTACTCATTTGTTGAATGAAGAAATAAATGAATGAATAAATGAGTAATTGAGAAAATGAAGAAGTTATGAACAGAACAGATAATGGAATAGGATTGTTTTCAAGTGGGTAAGTGAAACATACAGCCACTTTTCTCAGTTGCCTCTGCTGACCTATAAAACTTAAGATTCTCAATTTAATACCTCAGTTTACCCATCTATCCAGTGTCTTCATTAATACTTCTGTAATACTTGAAGCTGTGGTGAGACTCAGTTGTTAGAGGTAAGGATAGCCTTGATATCCTTTTGCCAAAAAAAAAAAAAAAAAAAAGCCAAAAAGCCCCACAAGAAAACAAAAACCAAGACCAATGTACTGAAGGCTCTATTATTTTCAGAAAAAATAACCTGGGGTTGCATAGCACTAGAGGAGTTAAAGGCAGCAAACAAAATGAAAAACAAAAGCTCCTGGGGAAAAGTCAAGAACTAGAAAATGCAATAGTTAGTTGATAAAACGTCTGCTTCAGTTTCGGCCAACTTCCTTGAACCTTGCCCCATTGCAGCAGCCCCCAGTTGAAGTGGCAAAGAGGTGTCAGTGATATATCACCCAGCCATGAAACAGCACAAACTTTAGTAAATTGTGCATGGAAGACAGGGTGGGTTCAATAATGGTGTTGCATGGGCAAGCCAGCAGGCTCCCGTGGTGTTGAATATTTATCCCTCCTTAGCCACGGGGTGCCTTTTGTTCATTCATAGATGGAAAATGAGGGGGGTGTTTTTCATTGAAGCATTCCATTGTATCTGTGAGGAGTAAACCAAAAAAAAAAAAAAAAAACACACACAGAAAGCTAAAATGTTAGCAGAAGCCTCCGCCTCAGACCCAGAGAGTAGGAACCTTACTATGGACTACTGAAGCCAATGCCTTCTTTTTCTCTCTTTGTTTTTACGTCATAAAATCAAAGGAAAGTGAACTGACTGAACTAATAAAAATAATCCTCTTAAAACATGAGTTTTTTTTTTTTTTTAACTTTGATATTGTGTAAGCACATCTACTCCACTGTTATCACTGGGGGAATGAAAGGAGGAAAAAACTCCTCTATAGTTATAGAAATTCAGTCCACACATGGATGTGTACCTGCATTTTTTGGCGAGAAAGTGAAGTTGTCTTAGAGATACTCCTTTCTTAATGTGATGGGATGTTGAGGGCTCCCTGCCTTTGTTGGATTCCAAAGCAAAGCAATATACTTTGCCCCAGCTGGAAACAATTTCCCTTCAAGTGCCAAACACCCAATCCATTCGAGCCTGTTTCTGGCATGCCTAACATTTCTGTCCTGCACTGAGGGGTCTTTGGTGTTTGTGTATCATTTACCCTATCAGACTGCAAATTACATAAGGTCAAAATCCATCTCTGATTATCTGAGTATCTTTCTCTGCTCTGCTTCTGGCATGGTAGGAATATTTTGTGAACATTGTGTATATTCAACAAATATTTGTGGGACGAATGAATAGTATTCTCTGTGACTGTGTAATGAGCAAAGTTCGAACGTGTAGAATGTGCTTTCTACCATTTCTAGCACCACACTATAATCTGGGGGCCAGTATAGGTATTCTATTCAGGTGAATGCTGTATTTTCCTTTAAACCACAGAATTACTATTACCTTTTTTTTCAGGATTGACTTTCCTTTTGAAATATGAGTCCAAATAACTTTTCCCCCAACTAATCCACAAAATATGCACCAGTAAAACCGTGCTTGCTTTCAGTAGCTTCCATGTACCTTTTCCAATGCATTCCAGAAGAGCCCTGCACAAAGTGTGCTTATTTGTTAACCCCTCCCTTTCCACATGCCTGTGCTTGATGGGATATGAGCATTTCTATTGTCACCACTGAAATGTCAAATAAAATGGTGTTCAGCATGCCAGGGGGCTTTACAGGACGAGCTGCCTGGCACCCTAGTGTCTGCTTTGTAGCACATTTTTAACATTAGGGTGGCCAAATCAAATCCCACGCCTGGCTCAGGCTGAGAACTGGAGATTCCGGAAAAAAACATAGTTTTAAATTACAAGGGGTTCACCCACATGCATTTCTCTTTGTGGAGACATTCTTGGGGGAGTTACAGAATCCCTTCTCATTCAATTCAATTCTTTACACTTCCCCCTCCCTTCTGCCCTGCCACGCACACACACATGCTTGGTTATCTGAGGACAAGAGTTGGGTTGTTTACTGTTTTCTCAGGGTACAAAGTCTTGAAGAGTTTAATTGTGAATGTAATCTGAAGAATCAAAGCCAGCCCCATTCCTTAGAAGAACGGGATGAGTGTGGGAGAGAGGAGTTGTTCGCTTTGCACGGAGCTCGAAGTGATGTAGCCCACTCCTTTCCCTCTGAGAGAGATGGTAGGAGGGGTGGGTGGGTGGTGTGCGGGACTCTATTTTCCTTTTTATAGAAGAACCCCTAGTCCTCTGGGTTGTGCCTTGTTGGCTCCTTGCTGTTTTCTTGATGGGCAAGCACAAGCTGGGTCCTGCGGCTGTTATGTCCTCAGCAGAGATTGAGCTCTGGTTGGAACAGGCTCCTGGTGGCTGGAAATGGTTTGAAGAATGGGAGAAACCTCTCTGCTCTTCCAAACAGGAACTTGAGTCCAGACTGGCTCTGGTCATTTCAGTAGCAGGGCAAGCAGGAAAGAAACTCTGAAAGCTGGACGATGACACTGTAGGAGGTGGGAGACCACATAAAAGAATTCCAGAAAAATTTTCTCCAATTTTCTGTTTTCTGAGGTGGGGGGAGGGTTGGGATTGGAGAGACGGGAGGAGGAAAGTTAGGGTGGGAACAGGAAAAGACAGGAAGTATAATTTCAGAATTCTTCATAGACAAGTTTAGGGTTTCAGAGAAAATAAAGCTTTGGTTCCTTGAAGGATCATTCCTTAATCAAACCACCCAGGTGCAGGAGGCAATTTGCTGTTTTCATCAATGCATTGCTAAGCATCTGGGCATGTAGTGTTTTCTGCAACCTAGTAGATTAGTGATAATAGATGGCAAATTGAAATGTTGACCACAGTATAAACTACCCTCATGAGGACTAATGTGGACATTAACCTTGATTCCATTTTTGCCCTTTTAAAATTTAGATAGATCAAGTCATAGTAGCCAGAGGCTCCTTTCCAGGAGAGACCTGGTAGATTATTGAGTTAGTTCATCACCTGCCATGGTAGAATGCAGTCCCACTGGTAGAAGCTTCTCTGTACTTGATCTTAACCTATACCATTGTATTTACATTGCTCCTTTGAACATTTTATGTTTTATCTCTTTAAATCAATAGATAGTTTTTGACATATTGTGATGGGATTTCTTTTATGCATACCACTCTTCTTGCTGAGTGAAAAACTGCAGTCTCTAAAATGATTTCATTTACATTTGATCCTACGCAGACCTCAAGGGTCAGACAGATCAAGTTGGACCTTTCGGATCTTTGCTCTTTTCTTAGACTCTCTGCCACCACTGGCGAGTCCTGCTCCTCTATTCCCATTGTCTTGTTGAATGTGCTGGCTTCTGTTATATCCTCTTAGCAAGGTCTTTTAAGAGCAAGAACTTTACAGTGCTGACTTGATTCTTCCAATCGGTTCCAAGTTTCAGGTGCTTTTTCTTTGTCCTGCATTTGCTGTCTATCTACGTACTTGGCTAAGCTACTTTATCAGTGCATGGAAAAGGGAGAACATTCTGTCAATAACAATATTTTATCTAGGGCTCCTGACCAATTAGTGTAAGGGCCATCACTCAAATCCTATTTTTTATTAGTAAGAGGATGGACTTTTTTTAAGGGCCGAAGCGAGAGGAGCGAATCACCATTCATTTATTGGGAACTTAGAATAGAGAGTAAATGAAAGCTGAGCTGCCTCTCAAGGGGATTCACAATTTATTTCTTTTTCAAAGAAAAAAACCCCTCATTTTATTAGATGAAAAGAGATACTTCGAACTGCAAAAGTTCTTGAAGCACAATACCCTCTAAAATATGTAGGATCATTGAATGGTAAGTTGATTTTGAAGTCTTAGAGTTTTTGTATCACCATCTCTCTATTTTAGAGATGGGGAAACTGAGGCCAAATGTATTTGCATGGTAAGTGGAGAACTTGTCTGTGAAGCCAGATTATCAGGGCTCTGAGACTAATCTTTCCCCATGCAATCATACAAAATGTATTAGTTGAGTACTTTTGATATAGCTAACAGTATGCTTGATGCTATAAAGGCTTAAAAAATGAGAAAAGAAGGTTGCTGCCCTCATGGAGTTTTATGAGATTTTTTTAAAAATAGGACATATCCAAGTGAAGGATGAGGCTTGATATCTGGTGCTAGATGGTACAGTGTGGCTAGAAGCAGCATTCAATATTAACCATGTTTATAAAATAGATGGGTCTTAAAATAAATCACAAAAAGACAGTAGAATAGAGTCCTGTAGAGAAATCAGTACAGGACAGAGAAGCAGGGTCAACATGAAATATATGGGATAGAAATGGCAAGTACTTGATATACAGGCTACTGTTCCACTCTTTATTCATGACAGACATCACTCATTAATGCAGTACTTTTCCTAGAATTCAGAAATGGTTGAATCTTCATTAAAAATTTCTGGCAGCCAATATGAAATAGAACAGGCAGGAGATGATGAAACCTATTTGCTAGCCTCCATATTGGGTAAAAAGATCTTCCTAGGCAGAGTGATGGGTTCATATTTTAATATTAGGAGATAAAAATATATAAGCACTACCTTTGGTACTCATGTATGTACCTTTGGTACTTAAATACTTGTTATGACGATCCATTGTTAAGAGACCTCAAGGGTTTGTGGATAATGTAATTTGAATTTAAATGATCTTTAGTCATGTTGGACCTCTCCAAATCTAGCACTTGCTACAATTCCTGGTACATACTGGACATGCAGTAAATATTTGTCGAATGAATAAAACTCACAGAGGAGTTAGTTGTAGCCTTGAAGAGGTGAAAGGCCATAGTTTTATAAGCTGAATCCATCCAGCTCATGCTGGGACTGGCACCAAGGAGTAGTACATCTACAATATATCTCAATGCACAAACCACCTTCTTATGCAAAATTGGTATCAGCAGGGCCCTCCGTTTCCTGCCATGTGCATTTGCTCTAAGTTACAACATTAATTAATAGGGAAAATTTATTGTTATAAAGAGTAGCAATTCTAATTTACTTATTTTTGTGCATTTAGATAACCTACCTAGCTCTACCCTATCAGAAATAATATGGCAGGTTTTATTTCCAGAGAGTACATTGACAATTTTTTGTAAAATACATGAGATCAGGGGTTTCACTCACTACTTCAACTGCTCACTCCACAAATGAACACTTGTTAAGCATTTACTCTTATATGGCATTTTATTAGGCAAAAGTAGGAACACAAAGAAAGACAGAACCTAGTTCCTAATCTCAAGGAGCTCAGAATATAGGAGGGGCAGTGGCGTTAATTAATAAAATTAATACAGCTGCAAAAGCTGACACTTACAGCATGTATACCTTCCAGGGCAGTTACTCAGTAAGTACTTGGAGATATCACCTTCTTCATTCTTTATACCCTTAACATGGAATTTGCAAATACATTTCACCTCTCCTGCCTGTCCCAAATGCCTCATACTGACTACTTGAAGTTTATTGTGAAAAATTCTGATGCCATGGGTAGATTCTGGGGAAAAGGGTGGCATTCAGCGAGTTAAGTCAGTCTATGAGCAAAGCAGAGTGTGGTAGCATGTGCCAAGAGCAAGTACACAGTCTTTGTACTGGGAAATAGGCTTGTGTGGATATCTGCCAACACCTCCCCCTTGTTTTGATTCAGCAGTTCATATGTATTTGTGTTCGGATGTGAATCCCTAAATGCCATGATTTTTAAAGGATGGTGTGAATACAATTAGATCAAAGCATCCCTTCCAGGGGCTTAAAGAAATAGGGAAAGAAGATCTTTTGAGAGTTTAATGATAATGCCTAGATATTTATTTTAAAGATGATAGTGATGATAACTAATGTTTGTATATTACCTTGTAGTTTACAAAGCACTTTCACAAATTGAAAACAACCTGTCTGTGAATGGAATATTGGCTAAATAAATCAAGGCACTTTTCGTACAATGGAATACTAGGCAGCTATTACATAGAATGATAGAGATCTTTATTTGCTGATATGAGCTAACACCCATGATAAGTTTTTAAATAAGCAGGTTTCAGAGCAGTATATTTTATGTATCTAACTCTGTTTAAAATTATATTTTCATGCACACATACATGTATATATATATATCTGTATGTGCTTATGGCATAGACAGAAATCTGGAAATTTTTCAAGAAAATGCTAATAGTGGTTCTCATTGTTGACTGGAATATAGGGGATTTTGACTTTCTCCTTTTTATCTTTCTGCATTTTTTGAATACTTGTGATGAACATATTCTACTTTCATGAAAATAAAAATCAATAAGGTCACATCCATTTAAAAAATTAAGCACGTTATCTCATATTAAGATCACTTGATCCTTACAACTACTTCAAGGATAATTATCCATCTCTTACATATGAGGGATGAGTTAGGATTAACTGCCAGTACTTAGTTTTACTATGTGCAGGGTAATGTTCTGATTAATTTATAAAGTCATTTAATTCTCACAGTAATCCTTTAAGGTAGATATTATCATTATCCAAGTTTTACAGATGAAGCAACTGAGGCACAGAGAGTCTAAGCCATTTGTCAAAGGTCACACAGCTTATGAACTTATAAGTGGCAGAGCCAGGACTTAAAGACAGATCCCTTGGCTCCAGAGTCTGCATACTTCACAGTTATGTCATACTCCCCGGTAGAAGGCACATGGTGGCCTCGGTGGATGAACTTAGATCTTCTGGCTCCAAATTCTGTTCTCTTGTCACTATATATTTTCATGTTCCTTTTATTTTATGCTGATCATGGATTGTCAGGCTGTTACCTCCCTAATGCAACATAGCTTCATAGCCTGGGGACCTCATGATAAATTTCTCCTGGATTTTGGTATTGGGAATAAAATCTCACTCTCTCTCTCTCTTTTCTGTATGTATTATATATGTATCACCTGCCATGTGCCCGACACTCTTCCAGGAACTTGAGATTAAAATAGCGAACAATCTCCTGAAAAGCAATAGTGAAAAGACTCCTGTCCTCATGTACCTTACATTCTAGTGTAATGGACAGAAAATAAGCAAAAGACGTAGAATTTAGACAACAGATAAATGTTATGAAGAAAAATATGAAAGAAACATGGCTGGGTGCCAGGAGTGGAGATGAGGTTAGAATTGAAATCGGGAGATAAGGGAAGTCCTATTTCCTTTTGTTGGATAATGAATATTTATTTAATCCAATACATTTTAAGTTCCTCCAAACTGCCAGGAAACTCAGAGCTGAGTTCAGAACAAAAAAACATAGTGCATTTCAGGTATACGCTAGCGTTTGCTACCTTGATCCTTTTAACCCAATTTGATTTGGTTTTTATTTTTATTTTCTTGTTTCATTGTGTCTAACTTGATGTGTAATCTGAAATCCCATTTTTGGAAATAGATAAGATACAAATTGTAAACATTAAAAAATAAATGGAGTCAATGTAAAGCACAGAAGAAAGGAGACGGCCCATTCTCCTTTAGCCCAAAGGAGTCTCCTCATTTTTACCTGTTTTGACTGTTGAGTAATCTCATCTCTGATTTGATTGGGGACTATTCATTTTCCTTTATTGCTTTTTCTCCAACACAAATGGAGTGTACACACTGTGTGTGCACACGCTCATGCACATACGCACATATGTGAGAGCGTGTGTGCTCTTTTCTAATTTTCATTTCCAAGAAGGACTAGATTTGTATTGCTGTATACAGTTGTCCCTTTTCCTTTATGGTACAAAAATCTGTACTCTTTAATTGCTGTAGCCTTTTTGAGTGACTGTACAACAGCCTAGGACCTCTGGGATACTTAGCAAGAGTTATGGATGTTGATAGATACCATAGTTTTTCTCGAGTAATTAAAACTGCAATTATTTATAAGGCTTCACTTAGAAATTTTTGCAATATGTACTCACTATTAATTGATGACAAATGCAGGCTATTTATCAATAATGCCAGATATTTATATCCACATCTTCTGTCACTATGGCTGTATTCACACTTTTAACATTGAGATCTTGAGAAACAATGTTTTTTGTTAGTATCAGTGGCAGGAAGGTAATTGAAAACACTGATGTTGAGTGACATCCCAAGTGGCTGCGCTAGGTTCAGGCCACATTGACCTGAAGTTAACAAGGTTAGTCACAAAAAGAAAGAGTTTTATTTTTATTTTTATTTTTTTTAATTTTTTTTTTTTTAAGATTTATTTTTTTTTTATTTTTATTTTATTTTATTTTATTTTATTTTTTAAATTTTATTTTGTCGATATACATTGTAGCTGATTAATGCTCCCCATCACCAAAACCTCCCTCCCTTCTCCCTCCCCCCCCCAACAATGTCCTTTCTGTTTGTTTGTTGTATCAACTTCAAATAATTGTGGTTGTTATATCTTCTTCCTCCCCGCCCCCCGGTTTGTGTGTGTATGTGTGTATGTGTGTGTGTGAATTTATATATTAATTTTTAGCTCAAGAGTTTTATTTTTAAACATAATTTTGAGGCTATCTAACATGCGTGGTAATATTTCTCTTTGATTATTTTCCTTATATAAAGATAGGACAAAACACTTTCAACACGTTTCTATTGACGGTGTTCAAACTCATATTCTTAAGTTTCAGGGAAGTTTTGGAAGTGGCATACGTATGCCTATGACAAGGCATTTGCAAAACTGTAGGAGTCAGACAGTCTAAAGTTGCAGTTGTGTGTGGGTACATCTCTCTTCTTCACTAGATTTAAGGACAGAGATTATGCATTGATTAACTTGGTGCCTAACAGCGTGCCTTTTAGATAATAAGTGATTAATATGTGTTTGAAGAGTAAGTACATGAATTTATGCCTATTTGATTGTCTTCTATGACAAAGTATGAAAAATACATACCAAATTCCATGGTAGTATGAACAGAATCAATGAAAGAGTATAAAGGGCTTAGGACAATGCCTGAAACATAATACTAAGTGCTCAGTAGAATGTAGCCATTATTAATTTTACATGTTATTGTATCTGAGTAGTCCCAGGGCATAGCATAGTGCTTGGCACAGAGTTCGTGTTAATAGATATTCATTTAAGGAATGAATGCATAAAAGAATGAGATTAGGTGTTCATTCTCCAGACTTTCCCAGCACCTCCTGCACAACTTTACTCCCGTACATAAAACTATGTGTTCAGCATCCCTAACCCCAAAATGAGAAATCCTAAATGCTCCAAAATCCAGAACTTTTTGAGCACCAACATCATGAAGCTCAAAGGAAATGCTCATTGGAGCATTTTGGATTTCAAATTTTCAAATTAGAGATGCTGACCCGTAAGTATAAAGGAAACATTCCAAAATCTGAAAAATTCTGAAATCCAAAACACTCTCAAAATGCTCTCAAGCATTTCAGATAAGAATTATTCAGCCTGGGGTTCGGATCCTCTTACTGGCCAGCCATCAAAAACGAAACAAAACAAAACAAAAAACTCAACCTGTAATATAATTATACATGCTTATTCATCTGCTCACTTACTAGCCTATGAGTGCAAGACTTTTGACTTCCTCATCCTCACAGCCCTGGGGGTAGTACAGCCTCGAGAATGGGGCAGGTACTCAGTGCATGTTAGGTGAGTGGTTGGATGTAGAAAAGGATGAATGAACATGTTCTTCCTCTGCGATGCCCAAGTGAGAAAGGTAGCTTGGGCTGACACTGAGTCATAGGAAAGCAATTCCTACCTGCCTCTATCATTCATTCACTCAACATGTGTTTATTGAGTTGGTCAGTCACCATTTTAGGGCCTAAGAACATAGCTATAAACAAGACAGTGTCCTTGTCTTCATAGCGCTTATGTTCGAAACATCTTCTTTAAGCTCATTTTATTCACATTTCCTCTCCTCAGAGAGTTCCAGATTTGCTTTTGAAATCACATTAAAAATTAAAATCCTGGGCTTTTAGACATTTTGCCAGTGAGTCTACCTCTTATGATGGGCTTTTTGTTCCATATGGTCATTTATTACATGGAGGTGTGGGTGGGAAGACAGAGAGAGAAACAGAGAGAGATTTTAAGAGTTAGCATTTTAAAAGTGCCCAAGCCCTGCTGCCATAGAGGCAGAATTCAATATTGGAAGATGTGGAAGATGCTATATCAGTCAGGGTTCTTCAGAGAAACAGAGAGAGAGATACTTCCAGGATCACACTTCTTTAAAAATGGGTGCTTTTTAAAGTTTCAGTTGTGCAAGGTGGTTCAGTTCTAGATGTCTGTTGTGCAACATTGTGCCTATAGATACCTGAACTGTACTGCACACTTAAAACTTGTTAAGAAGGTGGATTTCATGTTAAGGGTCCTTACCACAGTAAAAAACAATGGGTGCTTTTTAAAGCTACTGATAAGCATTTTAGTGTGTATTTCTTGACGGAATTCATGTTCACTTATCATGATTTCTCTAGTATTTGGAAGACCCTGTCAATTGTCCAATTGGACAGTTATTGATTAATTGTAGTTATTGATTAATTGTATTAATTATATTAATTGTATTAATTGTAGTTATTGATTAACTGTAGTTTAACATGTGTTCTTTTATGAGGTGCCTATAAGAAGTTGGCCGTGTGGTTATGTCAGGGCTTTGATTGTATATTCTGTCTTTCATCTTGAGATCTCAGGTCTTAACCACATACCGTGGGAACTCATATTAGAATTATTTGTGTCTATGTCTTCTGCCCCCACAAGATCGTAAACACCTTATGGGGATAGATGATATTTTATTTATATTTGTAAATAAGATCTGTGGGAAGTATCATGATCTTGATACTTCAAAGATGACAAAGGCAATTATTTTTCCTGAGTGTGCCCAACACTGTTCTGGCTACACCTAGAATGATTTGGAAGTAAAGGAGAGGAAAGAAAGCCTCTGTTCTCATAACACCTGCTTCTCCATGCCCCTCTCTTCCAGGCAGCCTGGGTTTCTCTGTTCTTTGTGCTTCACTCACTGTGTCCTTAGATTCCTCTGTTGCTCCAGACTCAGGGATTCCTTTCTCCCTGTTAGACTGTGGGCCCCATTAGACCAGGAGCCAGGTCTTACTCAACTGTGTGGTTTTAGTGCTCACACAGTTGTAAGCAGTGATGATTTAAAACTTTGGCAGGTGTTGGAGGCAGGCAGTTTAGTGGTTGAGGAGGCACGTGCATGTTGAGGGCATGCCCTCTGGAACCAGCCTGCCCAGGTTCAAGTCCCAACCTTTCCACTTGTTAGATGTGTAACTTCAAACAAGTTATGGAACGCTGTCTCAGTTTCTCCATCTGAAGAAAAGAGGGATAATCATAGTAACCATTTCATAAGATAATACAAGTAGAGCACTTAGAATAATAGTGGGTAGATGGTAGATATTGTGAATTAGATTTTTTTTTTTTTTTTAAAGAAACACCTATTTCCATTTTAAACTGCTCTTCATTTTATGTCTCTGGTCTGCTTGATGACGGGATGGCATTTTGTGGGTTAAAGACCAGTTTTCACAATAAAATCATGTTAGCAGCTGCATCCACCACCTGGTTGAGAGCCAAATCTTGGCTCTCACTACCTTTCATATTTCTTTGTATTTCCCTTAGCAGCTAACACTGGACCTTGCATGATTCATCATTTGTCACCAGGACTTTTTATTTTCTAGCCCCCTTAGTATCAAGGAGAACTAACAGTTACCAAATGTCTACCAGATGCCAAGCTAGGTATCTGATCTTTATATTCTCATGAGGGCAGTGGTGTCATCTCTATTTTATAGAGGCCCAGGGACATGAAGTATCTTGACCCATCTCAAAGAGTTAGGAAGTGTCATAGTCTGGTTCTGCCTCCAGGTCGGTCTCATGACAAAGGGAATGCTGCCTCTCCCTCATTATCCTTCTTGCCTCTGCCTGTCACTGTCCTAGGGTCCCAACAGCCCCCCCCCCTCGCAAAAGAGAAGCCAAAGGAATCCACATGCTGTTTTCTAGCTAAGTATGCCTCTTGCACACCTTCGTTCTGGATCCCATAGCTTTTATTAGAGTCCCCACAAATGGATGGGAAAGGTCCTGGCAACCTGTGTTTGCTTTACTGTATCTGAATGTTGGCCCATATACAGGATTACCCAATACTACACTACACTAGTGATCAGGGTGCCCAGTAGAGCAAGACACCAATATTGGGCGCCAAATTTTTTTCTTTGAAGGACAATTTTATTTGATCTTTTAAAGAAGTCATTGAAGCAGCTATTTATTAGGACAAAGATTAGAACTTTATTGGGCTTCTCTATAAGACATAATTTAGTAATGAGTCTAGTTTTTATTTTGAATTACATATGGCACAGGGGCCTATAAAAGTCTTTTCATAGAGGTTGGCTGGTATGAGATTAATTAGATCTATTTTCAAGCCCCTTACTGATCCTCACTCCTTCCTCAACAAGCTCACTATTGATGTTTCCATAGGTAGGTATTTTGATTGATTGTGTGTTGAATCTTCCATTCATGTTTTTGGGGCAGACAGTTATAAAATCTTATATACATTAAATACCTGGCAGGTTGGTGGATGATCTTTTGGAGCATAGTAAATTCTTTTTTTTATTTTATTTTTTATTATTAGTAGTATATTCATTCTTACAAATTATGATTTTTCTTTATGCCCTTTACCTGACCTGTCCATAGTAAATTCTTATGGAGGTTTCCCTTTATATCTTGTGTTCTACACATTTGCAGATACATATATTCCCATATGTGGCTATGTGTAGAGAGAATTGTGATTTGTCTTTGTCTTTGCCAAGGCTTTGTGGAGCTAAAGACATTATTTGACCCCCGTGGAGAGTTTTGGCAAAGATTTTTAATTTTAATTTTAATTTTTTAGGATCAACTTTATCTACTTTAATAAGGTAAGAAGACTGTGAACAGTTAGTATTTACTAGGCAAAGTTCATGTAGGAGAAAAGGAAGTCCATTCTGTACCTTTTGACATGTCTAAATTACTGTCTGAGTCTGTAAATAATTACTATAAACATGAATTGAAGAGATAGATTCCTTGTGGATAATTTTCCAACCAGAATGGTGTTTTCTTTCCTGTTTCCTACTTTGAAGTGGTGATAGTTATTGATAATATTTAGAAAAAATAATGTATAAATTCTATGCATACATTTCTTCTGTCCTGTCACCAATATATTTTACTTATTTCTAACTCTGAGGGCATTTATAGACTAGTTTTATGATACAGATATCCAAAAAAAAAAGCTTCAGTATGAATGAATCATCTAACTTTCAGGTTTTCTTTTTTTTTTTTTTTTTCTGAGTGGGATATTACTGCATTTTATCTATTTTGGATTTTCAAAGTTTTGAGTTTTTACATTTAATCCTTTATGATTTTGCCTGTACATACCTAAAGAAATGGTTGAAATAGGAAAATGCAGACATCATCACTTGTTCTTTTAAAGAGTTACATTTGGTGGCCGTTTGCACTGCATCTTTCCTCATACATGTGCTCAAACTTGCAGTGACTAAGCACTGGTAGAGAATTCAGATATCATTGCATCTTTCCATTTCAAAGTGTTCAAGATTTTTTTTTTTTCCCCACACAAATCTTTGATCATTTAAAGTGCCTCTCTTGCACATTCATTTTGGAGGCTCACTATGCTCCAGGCAGGTCTATCCTTCCTTTTCTCCTCTCTATGTGGCAAGGCACCCCCAGAGAGGGAAATATGACCTGCTGTTTCCCATACATGTTTTTATATTCATAAATCCCAACATCCACTCCATGATATAGAAAGTGCAGAAAGCTTACTGCATGTATTTTATTTTAAAATGCCCTAGGTAAGAAGGGAGAGGACATCCACTCAGTTAAGTTGTAGTAAGTATGTGCTGGATTTCCAAGATAAGTCTGTGAAGTAGGTGTTATTCCCATTTTCTAGATGCAAAACTTAAAAAATTTAACTTCAGAGGAAGTTAAATAGCTCAACCAGTGGTATTGAGGCAGAGTGTACTGAAGTGGACTTCACCCTCATGTCCCTGTCTCTAATACTCCTTGCTGAAGGTTCAGCCATCACAGCCAACATATTCTGCATCTGTCTGAGTTCTTATTCTACTCTGAAATGTTTGTTCTTAGCAACATAATTTGCATGTTAAAAAAGGGATGATGGATGTGAACTTGGCTTAATGGTCTTTTAGAAAGTGAATTTCTTTTTTTACAAATCATCACCTTTAGCTCAGACCTCAATACATTACCTAATCAAAAGCATACAACTTTCATTCCCACCCAGTTATATTATAATCAGTGTGGTTTGGGTTTATTTTTTAGGTATAGTGGTGATGGTGGCAGTGGGGATTTCAGAGTTAATATTCACATACCTACTTCCCCAGATGGCCACAGGCCATCCTTGATTACCTTTGTTCTTCCAGAAGGTGTGACGGTATCAGAGAAGGCGGCTTATTCTGGCTTTGGGTCCTGGGCTGTTTATTTTGGAAACTGCCCAATTGAATGATGGCCCGTCAGTCTGCCAAGGAACCCAGGTACTTTGGACCTCAGTTATAACCGTTTCAAAACCAGAGCCGCAAAGTTCCCAGAGCTTATATTTTTTGAAATACATTACATAGACTTTGTTTTATTTATGTTTCCTAATCAGAGACTAGTAAACCACATATTTTAGCCCCTCTCCCTGAAGATTGGCATCATAATGAGTTTTGAATGGACCTAACATGTGACCTTTTCATATCTGACCACATTTCCAAGCATAGACTATAAAATGTCTATTGGAAATTGATTCTATTATTGATGCTAAGAGGCATAAAGTCTACTTGTTGAGTTCTGTTCTAGATTAGATAAATATATTGCATGTACTTCATGGTATAGACTTGCACAGAAACACATTTGTGGCATGGAAAACATCTTTGTTTCATTATAAACAATTCTTTATTAGGAGTTTATACAGTGCTTGATACATAAAATAAATTTCTTTTAAGTATTAAAAGTAATTTGTGAATATCAGCAATTTATTCTGATTATTGCTAAAATAGTGTTCATATTCAAACTAAATGTAAGAATCCCCTATTCCATAAGAACAAGAGGAAAATGTCTTTGTAATATGGTTTGCCACATGGTCTTAATATGTGTTTTACTCTGGCCTTTATTTGGAATTGCCATCTTTGAAAGAAGGATTAAATGTATTTAAGGAGAAGGGTTGCATTGTAATAAAGGCTCCTTTTCCTTTGGAGGTGCTCTTTAATAACCTGGATCCAACACCCCAAGTTAACTTTAGAAATTGATCTGCAAAGGAAGCTGCCTTCTTCTAAATGATTTGTCAGCTCAAATTCATACACTCTTGTAGTAAGGCTTCTTTTGATCAGAGCAGGGTGCCATGTGTTGGCTGTGTTCTTCTGAGTCCTGCCTTAATTTCCCTGGTGGTTTTAGCTAGATTGTGTGTGGTGTTTTTACTTTCATTCTGAACATGTCATTGTGGTTCCCTTCTGATTTGTTGGGGGACTCCTAGATGTCTAAGTTATGTGACTGTTGGGCACAAACAAAAATGCTATTTTTCTGTACAGCGTGGTCATTAAGAGCAAAATGTGTGAAGTCAACAGGCCTGATTTCAAGTCCCAGGTCTCCCACATACCAGCTTTCTGTCTTTAGAAAAGTTACTTAACCTGTCTAAACTTAAGAGAGCTTATCCCTAGAATTGGCAGAATAATGGTACTGACTCAGTCTGTTAGTGTAATTATTACGTGAGATAATCCACATAACAGCTCAGTACAGTGCTTGGCACACAGTAAGTGGGCACCAAATATTGGGTGCCATTTCTTTATTACTATTATTTTTACTCTAGCCCACAGACCTATGAACTATGAACTTAGAAAAGTAGAGAAGACCATTTCTTTGAAAGTTGAAGGATAGGGGAAAGTAGGAGGACCTTGCTTCATTTCCCATTCTTTAGACTTGTTTATTACAGTTGTAGGTTACCATGGAAACTTTCAGGATTAAGGTGGCATTACTGAGTTAAGCATTCAATGAACACCTCAGGAAAGAAAAGCCAAAACATATATGCATGCCTTAAATAGTTTTCAAATGGAAGGGTTAGCTGGGAGCGAAGAGGAGATGGCAGTTACTGACTTCCTTGTCTCACAGAGTTTCATGAATTCACAGAGAATTATGACCAAGAGTTGAAACTGTGATTATCTTCCTGTGTTTGCCCCTTTGTGGACCATTCCATAAAGTTGTCAATAGTTACCGCCAGAATTTCAAAATGGGAAAACCAGTCCTTACATACCGGGGAGTGTGGCTTTCTGAAATAGATGCTGAAGTCAGAAAGAAGTCCGAGTGTTTTCTGAGAATGGTTGACCTCCTTTCATGCCACTTACTGTGAATTAAAGCTGCGAGGGAGAACTAGTTTGGGCATGTGGTACAGCACTCAGCGCTGCTCCTGCCAGGGAACAAGATTTGTGTTTCTAAGGAGATACAACAAAAAGGAGAATGCTTCAAGAGCCAGCGGCTGTCAGAGTGTAAAAGTATCTATGTTCAGAAAGGGAAATAGAAGCTGAATTAAGTAATTTTATACACACGTCACAGGGTGCCCTTCTGCTAGTAATTCTTAAATTCAAAAGCAAATAGTTGTGACCACAAAGGGCTTAGTACATCTCAGCTGATTTTAGCTCTCAGACTCAAACTGGATATGATTGGTATTGACCTGCTCAGTGCATGTGATTTTAAGATGGTCTGACTCTAGTTTGTCATTCTGTTGGGTTGTATTAATAACAGGGGACAAAGGGTGACATAATCCAGCAAGGGTTTGAGCAGCCCCATGACAACGCCTTCTGAATAAACAAGAGGAAGAAAACCCCAGTTCTACCAACTGGGGAAGCAAACTAGAGTTCTCTCTACCAGTATCTTTCAAGTCAGCATCAACTAGTTTACAAATGTTTAGTCTCTTATTAGCCTAGAAGTATGTCCTGAATAGGTTCATTGGTTAAAGTATCATCACAGGACAGAAATCACAGAGTGAGTGCCCCAGGAGAAATTACAGTACTGCTATATTTACTTAGTGCCTCTGCACTAGGGTTTTATTTTCCACAGTTGGAAAGGGAACCACCTGTCTCAACTGCTGATGTCAGAGAGCTCCCTTGAGACACGGGGCTGTTGGAAAGCACATGATACTGTACATATTTGCTCTTACGTCCATATCTGGCTAAGACTGGGTTTCAGATTTGTGCCCTATTGAGGAGTTCATTCAGCAGCAGCTCTGAGGTGCCCTCCAACGTCACCATGCCCTTGTGAATTAAAAAGTCGCGTGTTTAAGCCCCCATCGTGAGCTAACCCTCAACTTGAAATACAAATGTTTGCACTGCAGTAAAATGAATGACCTGCGTCTTAAGGTTGTCATCTATGGATTCATTTTTAAAAGTGAGTATTACAGGCATTATTTATGCACCTAGGAACCTGGGTGCTGTTGGTATTTTTTTTTTTGTTTTATTGTTAGTGATGAGTTGTTTATTTATTTATTTATTTATTGTATATACAAGGGTAATTCAAAATGTTTGTAGAAAAATAGAATTAAAAGATAATACAAATCCTTGTATGAACTTTCTGAAGTACCCTCGTATATCATATTCGGAGGTTTTCTGTGTATTTTGTTAAAGAGTCCAAAAAAAAAGAAAAAAAAGAAAATGATTTGTACGTAGTATGCTTCTAAATATTTTGGGGGTTTTATTTATTTATTTGTTTTTAAGTTGGTAGCGTGTCAGTGTGGAGAATTGTTTTAGAATGAAATGCCTAATTTGGGAAGATGATATTATTTCAAGCAATCTATTGTATTAGTTTTTTTTAATTTTTCTTATTTAGATTTTCAGGGTTTTATTACCCACTGCTCCAGTTTTTTGTGCCGGGGGAAGAATTAGGCCTTTTAAATGTAGCTCCTTAAGGAAACGTGAGGCCAGTATACTGCATGACTCTAGGGGGTAACTTTTATGGCACAGACAAGGACTCACACTTAAACAATCCGGCTGACTATATGTATGATCCCAGGAAATATGATGCAATCAGCATTACTCAAACATTGCATAAAAATAGAATTGTTACCAACAATTGCAGACGGCTTGCTATTAGTGAAGTTGTTCTTTATTTTAATAGTGCCAGGCATCTAAATTTGAATATCTTTACCAACTTGCAAATTATATGGTTATTACGCGACATAGGTGGAAAACAGAGTGAGGGCATAAATTACATTCTTGGGCCACATCAAATCAATGTCCTATTAGGGATCAGAACCTAATTCAGGGTTCTTAATTCCCAGAATTCCTATGATACACACCTTCAATTAAATTTATATTTGAACTGATGCTTGGTATCTTTTTCTCAAATACTAAAAATAGAGTAAATAGAATGGGCTAAGACCCCTTGATTCATCTAATATTTCCCCCAGTGTAGGATTTTCCTCTGAACCATTAAAAGTGTTATAATATATGATTGATATTAATTAGTTTTTTGTAAAGTACTGCACTCCTTAACATGAACTGAACTAGAAATAAATATATTACCATGAATTAAGATTTTATTAGTTGCAAAGAAGAATTGGATGAAGGCACCTATGTGAAATCCTAAGTACAGGCATCAAATTGAATTAATGCCAGTACTGCCTTGAGATTAATTTGAGAACTGAATAAGAAGTAGTATACCATAACATAACTGTGTTTACTGAATCATTTTTGGCATCAAAAACTAAAGCTACATTATAGATGCAACAGCAGACTTTTCTCCCTTGGAAGACAGAGGCGGGTGCATTTTGTAATTAAAGTGAATGTTATCCTCTGAAAAATGCCTCTAGTCTCCAGGAAGGAAACAGTCTTTTTGAAAACATTGCATGCCTGTGTATATCTCAGACTTTGCATACTTGGTGATGCTCTGGCCTTCTTCTGCATCCTATTAGAGATTTAGAATATGATCAGCTCTATTTTCCACTCTCCCAATTCTGGAGCACTGGGTAATGCATACTTTGGAAATTTGCATCTCCTTATTATGTATATATTTTGAAAAGGTGTAGACAGTGCTGAAAAGATTTATGGGATTGCCCCAGGGATGTTTTAGAAGGGATTCATGATTTTGTAGGAAGTATGGATTATACAGCATTTAATACAGAGTCATGCAAGCTGAGCACTGTGAAGTTCCAAAGATCACTTTTCACACACTGTGATGTGAATGGCGCCCCCTAGAGTTGTACACTTATGTGGACCTGCTCTAATACCCCATGTAATTCTGAAATTACCTGATTCTGGAATTCATTTTTCTTTGCATTTATGATATCACTTTCTTGAAGGCTAAATGCAAAACTTTGAAAGTTTTGTGCTGTTGAATAGGAATATTATGCACATCACACATGTAATTTTAAATTTTCCAGTAATTACATTTTTAAAAGGTTACTTTAATTTGAATACAATCTTATATTTAACACAAGATATCCAAAATATTGTATCAACATGTAACCTATAAATTATTAATGATATATTTTACATTCTATTTTTCATACTAAGACTTTGAAATTCAAGGTATATTTTACATTCACAGAGCATCTTATTTCTGACTGGACACATTTCAGATGCTCAGTAGCTATATGTGGCCAGCAGATTTCAGCTTATATACTGACCTGTCAGTATTCCATTACACAGAAAAAAATTATTTCAAGGAAAAAAAATGCTTAAATATCGAAGGCAAAATATAGCATATGTTTTATCTCATTTTATCAGTTTAAAAAGTGATTGTATAATTGATCACAGATTCATGAGAAGTGTGAATGCTAAGACAATTTAGTTGATAGGCCACTGGTGGCAAAATTGACTTTATATTGAATTGTTTTGCTCCTGTGGCTTTGTTTTCTGTTCTTCCTTTTCTGTGTATTTCAGATATCAACATTTAAAGCACAATTTGATTTTTTGCAGTTCCTTTCACATTTGCAAACTCATGGTTTCTTGTCAGTTTTCATGTACCACATGGATGTCTTGATTCTTAACAGAGAAATTCTTGAAAGACTTTTGGCTCAAATAATTTTGTGGCCAGCCTAATGGAAACAAAAACTGTTTTCTGCACTTGCTACTTCTGGTCTTTTTAGAGATAGAGCCAGGTCAGGACTAGTGTGAGGCTGGTTTTTACTTTTTTTCAGGTAAGCAGAGAAACCAACAGGCGCCTGGCATCCCCACAACGTCTGATGTCTGTCACTCACAGAATGTCAGCTTAATAGAGGACTGAAAAAGAAAGTCTGCTGTGCTTTGTTTCTAGATCTTTTTTTTTTTTCCTAGATGAGCAAGTCAGACAAAGAGCAAACTCCTGCATCTATTCTAATGTTGCTTGATTTTCAATTGAATTTTAAGTATCCGTACATGAATAGCAGGTGTCCTTATTGAGTACTTATTATATACCAAGGACTGGGCTTTTATAATACATTTCTTTAACCCTAACAGTATTTGAGGTTCAGATAGTTTAGACAACTTGAGATTACACAAATAGACAATAAGTGGCAGATCTGTGTTTTCTGACTCCAAAGCCCATGCTCTCAGACAAGAGGACCACATTTTCATACCAAGTAAATAACATCCTTCGATAATAAATTTTGAGCCAAGGACAAAATACTATTTTAGAGTTGGAAGTTTCCTTCATTTCATTTATTCAAGAAATACATACAGAGATACATACACCTAATCCTATCCCACATTTTGGTGGAAGAGAAAATAGATATAGAAATTTGAAGTGGCTTTGTCCAAGGTCAAACAAGCAAGACATCAGGTCTCTTGATACCTGCTCCACTGCGGTTTGTCTAAGTGGTTTAATGGCCTCTTTAAGAAGACAAGTTGAACATTTGGAATTTTTTTAACAGTGTTTATAAGACTTGTGGTACTAGAAACACTCCTTTCTCTTTCTCCTCTATGCATTTAAAACTTTTAATTGAAGGATAATGAATACTGAAAACTGTATTATCATAAGGGTTTAGCTCAATGAAGTAATAGTAACTGAACATACCCATGTAACCAGGACTGACAGCAAGAAAGAAACCATAACTGGCTTCCTGGAGCCCCTTCCCCCTTGACTATTGTGTCCCACTCCCAATTACCACTAAAGGCAACCTTTTTCCTCACTTTCAGATTAGAAAGTGATAGATTGAGTATGCCTCTTTCTGTGCTTTTTAAAAAGGAAATTATAAGGCATGTACTTTTTGTATGTATCTGGCTTCTTTGGATTTATGTTTGTGGGATTTATCCACATTTAGATGTACATAGAAGTTCATTCATTCTCACTGATGTATTTGACAGTACTTTTGAAGTTTAAGATCCCCACAACCATAATGTAGGCAGAATGAATAAGTTTAATTAATTTTAATTACTATTCAAATTTCCTTTTTTTCAGAAAATTACTAGCCATAGTTTTGTTTGATTCAGTCTAAGACAAAGTAAGACAGCTGAAATATGGTGCATCAGTGGTTGTAATGCATGACCTGTCCCAGCAAACCACTCCTGTCCCATGTTCTTATGTAGTATGAGTGACATTGGGTAATGTAATAGAGAAGACAAAGAGTACACAGGCTGAAAATACCCATTGGAGAGTGTGGGGCTGGAGTTCCCACTTAGTGGCTTTGTATAGATGTGCAAAAGGTTAGGTATGCCCTATATTTAGGTGCCCTGAATGAAAATGGATCTACTAAGATGGATGGTAGAAAGTTCCACCTCAGGGATTGTTAGAGATTTTTACTTTGAAAAGGGTGGAAAATGAATTCATTCTGATCATCTGCTTGGGGCAAAGTACAACCTGAGCTCTTAAAAGAATAATAGAGCTTTAGGCTTCTTTAAAAGGGAAACTCTTGTCAACCTCCTTTTGCAGATTGTTTCACGGGCACAGAAATCAAGCTTTCTTAGGTTAGTTTTCTTATTGTTTCTTTTCTCTAGTTGCAAGAAAATGTGAAGTTAAATATGTCATGCTGGGGAATACTGCTAGTTAGGACACAGTATTGTGTGATAACAGCTGGAGGTTTATCAAGGCATTGTCCTAACTGAAGTTTATCATTTACCCAGTCTTACTTCACTTACTACTATGTCATGGTTGCTCCCCCTCCAAATTTTCTGGTAGGGAATTTAGTGTGCCTGTGGCTATTCATTCAGCCTTGAAGGAAAACCTCCAAGCTGGGTGCTATTAGATCGCCCAAATCTTCTATCTCTTGTTAAATGGGATTATATGTACAAGGAAAACAGTTGAACAGGAAAACTCTGTAACCCCCAGAGATATATAAACTATCTATCTTGTGATAGGGCCTTGGTTTAATACATTTGCTAATAATGCCATGATAAAATATTAGACATACGACCTTCTTTCCTCTCTCCACACAATACAGTAATATCTTAGCTGATTCCCCCCAAATTAAAAAGATATAAGGTCTTCTTTTACCAAAAGTAATGAGCTTTTTACTTATAGGGGAAGTTCTCTAATATTAGGATGTAAAGGTATTACTTTAAGTTCTTATTTTCTTAGATGCTATAGACCTTATTCTTATTTACAAACCCTGAATTTAGGATCAGCCCTCTTTTCTGAATCTTCTTTCTTGGATAACATCATTTCTAAACTGTCATAAAAACAAATCACTTGTCAGTATGTTATATTGCATCCAAATGCAGATGTAAGTTAATAGTAACTTCTACATCACTGGTGTGTTTTTGCACTTACTGTGCAAGCAAGAGCTTGGTCTCACATGTGCTTGTGCCACTTATCAGAATTAATGATAAACAAAATGAAAGCATGTTGTTTCTCTGGGCAGCTACTTAGGCTTTGTAAGAAACTCGTGTCTCTAGAAGCTGGTTCTCACAGACAATACGTGTGGTGGACATGATCATATTTCACAAATTCTCTGCTGTTCTTTTTCTAGAGTGGTTAAATGGTTAAATATCTGTATTGTAAAGAAAGTGATGAAACTGTGCTCTTTCAGCAAAGTTGAGCACCAGTTATCTTTTTTGCACATCTTCCCTGATTTCCAGTGTCTGTGCAATGAGACATTTGGATTCACCCTGTGCAAAGACTTCCCAAGCTGCCCGTCTTTGTCAAGGAGGGCACATCCCTGCATTTTAGAGCTGGCAAGAATCTTAGATATAATTGAATCTGCCCATCTCCTTTGACATCTGTAGAAACTGAGGCTCAGAATCATTAAGTGAACTGCCCAAAGTCAAGTTGCTGGCTCGTGACACGGCTGGATGAAGATCCATGTTCTTCCTATCATGCTTTTCTTCCTACTTTGATCCGCAAAGTAGGATCTTATCAGATAGACTTGAGCTTCATGTAATCACCTTTAATCTCATGAAGTTGGTTTTGGTTTAAACCTCATTACTTCTCTTCTTGCAAACATTTTTAATGGTCAAAATAATAATCACCCAAGTATGGGAAGAGCATGCAGGGAAGGCTCAGGCAACTGCGAGAACACTAACTTGAATTGGCTGATAGTGAAGCCTCTATTCCTGTGCCTTCAGTTGGCTTTCCAGAGGAAAGAAGGTGGGTAAGCCCCTCATGTGATTCTTGGAGGGCTTAGAATGAGCTTCCTACCCGAGAACAGGCTTCGGCTTGACAGCATGTACATAGGTGATTCTACATGAGGAACAGGCTGTGTTCCAGAAGTTCACTTGTAAGTCAGTGGCTTGAAACTTGGACTGTGTTTTTCTCACCCAACTAATTTCAGTTTCTTTTCTCAGGTGGTGGAATCTCTTTCTGACAAATTTTCTTAACAGTTTAGTCCTACCCTTCATCAGACATGTACTATTCTTTTTTTCTTGGCATATGCTTCTATTAGATGCCAGAAGGGAAGAAAAAAGATGACTAACAGATACTTTTGCATAAGTGACTGAAATTCCTTTAACCCTACCAACAATAATTAAATTTTTGAAGGAAAAGTTTAACATAATTAATAGATATTTCAAGTGGAGAAATGAAGATGTAGTGGCACCTGGAAGTCAGTGGCTTGGACCCCCCTCTGAGGAAGCTAATTGTAGTTGACAGCTTCCCTTCCCCTGTAATTTAGAGCTCAGAAGGCTTCTAAGCATGCCAGGTAGTGACTTTTCTCGGTGGTGCTCCTGAGCCTTGCATTCTGAGTGGAGTAGCTGTTTGACTTAGTAAGACAGGCAGAAATGGCTTCATTTTAAATATATGATGAATATTTGAGGCTAATATTGAATGTCAGGGGTTATTTCTATTTGCTACATTCCCTGTAGGTGAAGAAGGCTTAGCTTCAATTCTGAATCTCTCTATTCCTTTAAAAAAATGAATATTCTTCTGAATATGAAAGTTATCCATGTATATCCAGAAATTTAAAAATTACAGAAAGGCACACACACACATAAAATAAAAAAAGTACTTATAATGTCATCATCTATTACAAACAGCTTGTTACATATTCTCCTCTTCCTTTCTTTCTTAGTATCTATATTTATAGGTAAACTTTTTGTGATTATAGTTTTTTCAAACATAATTTTAAAGCTTAATATATTTTGAACATTTTGCCATTATGCTGTTAAATATAATTTACAACAGTTTCTAATGATAGCATTGAATATGTATTATGTATACTGCTTTGTAATTTATTTAAGTAGAGCCTTTAATGTTGGACATTTACATTGCATTTAAGTTTTCAGTAATATAAATTATGTAGCATTGACTGTCCTCACCCCAAAAATCTTTGTACATATCCCCCTGTTATTTCTTTAGGATGAATTTCTAGATGTAGAATTTGGGGGTCTATGGGGCTACCCACTTTTAAGTTTTTGATAGATGTCACCTTCTTGCCCTCTAGAAAAATTGTACCCATTTCTAATCCTACCAGTAGTATCTGATATCTGCTTTTTGATTGAGTTGCTGCATGTGGAGGTTGATCCTAGAAGTGGTCTTTGTGAAGGATGTTGCCTCAAAAATCCTGTGTCTAATTGGGTTAGCTAATTTAAAGTAAGATTGTTTTTAATGTCACTACAAAATTTAGCTTAGACCTTAAAGTTAATTGCTTCTTGAGAGGAGAATTTATTTTCTTTCTGCCTTTTCTAAATTTTTGTGATTTATATTCATATTAGCTGTGCAAGAGTAAAATTAAATATGAAAGCACTAGAAAAACCTATAACAAAGTCAAAATAACCAAAAATCCTTTCAAGACTCTGTCTGGCGGGATTAAAATAAAGTGAAACAAACAAGCATAAACAACAACAACAAAAAACCACACAAAAAACTTCATTTACTCATTCTTCCCTTTTGAGACTATTTGTAAAATACAGTTTTCTCCCCTACATAGAGAAAAGTTAAATAAATTAGGACCCAAACTCTAGAAATAAGTACCGTGGGAGCAATTTGATTACCAATTTTTTTTTTCCAGTTTAACAATTTGTATATCTCGGTTCTCTCCACCCTTACTAACTTCAGTTAGTAGGATAAAATACCTATCTTACTAAATGAAATATGTTATCGAGGTTCAGTATCCCTTTAAATTTTTAAATAGTGCTAAATTTAATAAAATGTGTATGCCTTATTTTCAGTTTCAATAAAAATACATTGCAAATAATCCTACTGAAGATTTCTTGTCTAAATAATCAATAACTCTCTGCATTATAGATAAATTAACCTGGAATAATTAAGGTAAATGAAAATGTCTGTAGATTCACAAATACAGCAGAGTTGAACATCAGACAAAATCAGATTTTAACCATCCTTTTATTATCTCTTATCTGTGTACTTAATAAGTACTCTTCTTGCTTTATATTTAGATTAGTCCAACTGACTGCAACTCAAATTAATTTTCATGTTATTTTTTGTTTTAATATAAAAAAATGCCAGAAGCACATTTTGAGGTTTAAATTGAAACAGAGGCTGACTCAGTTCCATAGAGCTGGTCTGCAGCAGCTTTTATAAGAGATGGGAGAAGTGTCACTGAGGTTGTCTAACATATCCTGTTTACTAAAAAAAGAAAAATAAATGCTAGGAGGCATTAAAACTGTCTTCTGATTTTCCTCTAGTTGTTGAGGAAAAGGTCTTTGTTTACATGACATCAAAAGGTCTTTGTTTACATGGACATCACCATGGCAGTTTCGTGTAAAATAAGATTTAATTTTGGAGTATTTATAGAATGGAGGCCTACGTTGCTAGTAACTTTTGTGCCCTGCACAGTCCCAGCTTCAAATCAGAGACCCAGAAATGGATGCTCAGAAATGCATGTGGGGGTATCAAGATCAATTAGTTCCTTTAGGAATTAAAAACAAGCAATTGAATGACTGTTAGCAATGATTAACTTCAAAAAAATATTAGCAATTCTGGGCAGGCCCTGTTTCTTTCTGGAAGAATGCTCTTGGTAAGCAGCATCCCAGGAATATTGGTTTTCACTTAAGTGGACACTCTCTCGGGTGTGAAGTTGCCTCGGGGGACTCTGCTGTGCCTTTGATTTGGGGATGATTGTTAGTCTCATGTATGAAACTTTAGTTCTTCCTAGAAGGACTTTCAGAAATCTGCATGCTCTTTTTAGCTGCTACCTAAACCCCTGCCCTGCCTTATTTTTCTCAGCTGTAAAATGGGTACATAGATCCTCTTTGTTGAGTAATTTTGAGGACTAAAATGATTGAGATATGATAAATGAAGTTCTAATCTCAATGTCTAGGCCCCAAAGGCTAAGCCGTGTATATTTTCTTCTTTACTTTCTTCCTTGAAAAGTCTTAACCTTAAATTTATTCGTATATAGTTTAGTGTAAGCTTATAAAAACAAATGAACAAAAATATTTATACTAGTAGATCTTTACTTCTGAATTTAATTCTGTACTCACCTGTATACAATACTGACATCAAAACCAACTGTTTTGCTATTGTCAGAAGAGTTTGAGTTTGCGTGTTTGAGTGTGATGATTATTTGTTTTTTAGAAATGTGCAGTTATCTGAAATATGGAAGGTGGGAAAAGCATGTAATTTGGGTCAGAAGTGGGGAAGAAAATCCAAATGTTACACACTTCATCAAATATTTTTGTTATAGAATTGAATCATTATTTTAGGGTTCTTCCCCCCCCCCCCCCAACTTGAAGGATAGATTCTCTTGACTCCACCAACGTTGGGGCCTTTACCAGAACTACTGAGGGGATAAATTCCATTGGGATGAAATCTAGGCTCCCAATGTAGATATGGAACATTACCGGCACTTAACGGTTGTTAATAAATACCTCTTTCTATTGTTGAGATAAAATGGGATTGATTTGGGTGTAAATTGTGATGGTCAATGAAAGGACCTTGTACCTAAACAGGGTGTGTTTTAAGAAGTAGAAGAGGAACGTGGGTATTGAACAAAATGACATGCTTTTTCATATCAAACTATTCTCCATTTTTAAGGGCTGTCATCCCCCTAAAACTGTAAGCTCCATTGTGTCTGTGTCATATGCCTTCTTGGTTGTCCTTATGAAACATTGCTATGCACACAGTGAGGTTTCAATAGATCCTTGTTAATTGAAATTAAGCATTTGGAAATCTTGGAGGCAGTTGATGAAGGGGCAAAAGGAGGCCTGTGGGGAGAGAGGAAGAGAAACAGTCAAGGCAAAGAAAGAATTAAATATAGAAATTGCCTGGGGAGGCAGAAAAGACCAAGGGTGGTGAGCAACTAACTATTTAAGTTCCCTAAAAAAAAACAACCAAAACTGGACAGAAGAGAATTTTTAATCTGAAGAGTTGATTAACCAAATTATAAGACTTCTAAAATATTCCTCTCATTAGAGTTTAATTTTGAGAATTAAAAAAAAAAAGTAAGGAAGGTTCTCCAGTTTGTTCCAGGAGTCTGTTTAAATTTTGCTTTGTACAGTAGTAGAAATTTGAGGGGGGAAATGCAATATGCTGTAGTTTATAAGTCCTTTAAATGCATTTACTCCCAAATCACCCACTTTATGATGGTGAAAGGGGAAAAATAACATGCATGAAACTACCTCTGGTTTGAGCGGGTGTGCTGATTTGGGTAAGAAAAAAATGGAATTAGGTGGCAAAAAAACAAACAAGAAAATCCCAACAATGCAATGTGAGCAAGTTAAAATATCAAAAACAGCAACAGGACATGTTCCAGCGTAAAGAACGTCTTTGATAAGTGTGAATATAATTGAAAAAATGAGATGACGACTAGCAGTGGATGGACACAAATAAAAATATCATTAGATATCACGATGCAGGGATCGCCTGACAATAATTAATAAACATTGACTATTCTTAGCCAAGTGACCAATATTACTTCACAGTTGACTGTGTTGAGGGTAGAGCCAATGACCTTTGTCCTGAATTTTAATAATTTACTGAAGTTTTACATTAAATCAGAATATAATTGGGAAGAAAATTAGTGTTTCTTTGTGGTGAGTGCAAAGTAATGCCACTAATTGCATGTATAAAAGCATTCTCGAAGTTGTATTTTACTGTTCTTCTTTGATTTAGAAAATTAAAACTACAGTAATTTTATGCCAATTGTAAAAGGGAAAAAGTGCCAATGAAAAGTATTCAGCTACCTTCAAATGTTATGGCTTTTGGCCATCTTTTTATGTCCTGTGACGACAAACTGTCAATTTTATCACGTAATTTAGGAATTTACTTGCAACTTGTTGCAGATATCAGAGTAGACAAATGTCTTATAATATGTGTGGTCTGAAAGAAGTAGCTGTCTGAGATTTTTATTTGTTTTGTTTTGCATTTCTTTCTTTCACTTTAATATTTGAGAAACTTAATGTTTAAAATGTCTCAGAGCAAGTCACCATTTATGGAGATGAACCGTAGAGAACATAGTCGAATAGGAGTTTAAATTAATAGTGCTTTACAAATTATTTTTAGATATCTGGGGAATTATTTTTCAGATAAATTATTACTAAGTAGAAGAATTGAGCTGATTTTAAATGTATATTGGGTTTATCATTTTATAAAAATACTTCTATTTATAATGATATATGAATGTGTACATCTCCTTGGAAATTGGAAGGGTTAAGTCAGACCACTGTGATGTTATGGGAAGTGGTTTTCTGCTGTATCTAGTACCTTGAGTTTGTTATGTATTCAATATGTAGTGTCATCATAAAACAGTTGCACCTGCATTAGCCCTCGTTGTCTCAAGGTACAAGCTGAAAAATAATAAAGAAAAAAACCTCAAGAAATGGATATTTATTCTAAAAGAGTGTCAGTATTTTTCCCTCACTCCTTGGACATTCTTGATTTCCAACATGAACTGTACAACCTAGGGCACTAAGGTTGGAATCCAATATTTTTTCAAAAAGGCACCCTAAGGCAATTAGGGAGGAAATGCTACATGTAAAAGCAGCCAGGAATCTAAGCGGGTGGGTCTGGGCACAGAAGCAGCGACTGTATTTACTAACACTTGTTTTCTGGGAGCCTATGAGAGAAATGGAAATAATCAGAAGGAACCTGAAAGGATGGGGTTTTGTGGCTTCTCTCCTTATATGGAGCAGAGCAAGCTGCAGTAACACTTCGGAAGCTGGTATAGTCCTTACTGACACGGGGACAGCCGATTTCTGGGTGAAGGAGTTTGTTTATGCCTTAGCAAATACAGGCTGTTTTATTGATGAAAACAAGCAAAAAATGCCCCATTCTCTTTCAAACACTCCCCCAATTAGAAAATACCACAAAAAAATGCATCATGTGGATAAGCTTTTGTCCCAAACTGAGCTTGAGACCACTTGGAGATCTCAGAATCTGAGTCCTCAGAGACTACACATTTTAGCTAAGAATATACGAGCAGTGACTCGTAGTTACTCTGTCATGAAACAGGGAGCTTTGCCACTTGCTTGTTTTGGAAGGAAAATAAATTTAAAAAAAAAAGATTGGAGGGGATTTTGGTTATTATATGGCTAGGGCTCCCTTTAGAGTCTGTGGCATTCAAAGCTGGCTTTAATCACAGCATGATGCTTGAAGCTTCCAAAAGTCCAAGTGTTGTTTCCTTTCTTTCTTTTTTCTTTCATTCTTCTTTCCTTTTTTTTTTTTTTTTTTTAAACGTTACTTCACTGAGGCAGAGGGCTGCCTTTGAGTGACGTCACGAGTTTGAGCAGCAAGCTGCACAGGAGAAGGGAGGCTGGGTGAGTGACAGCCCAGCCTACTTTTTAATAGCTTTGTCATGTGACTGGGGACTGTAGTAAGACAGGTGCCTTCAGTTCACTCTCAGTAAGGGGCTGGTTGCCTGCATGAGTGTGTGCTCTGTGTCACTGTGGATTGGAGTTGAAAAAGCTTGACTGGCGTCATTCAGGAGCTGGATGGCGTGGGACATGTGCAACCAGGACTCTGTATGGAGTGACATCGAGGTGAGCCGGGGCTGGGCTCCGCATGGCAGCCAGGGCTGAAGGTTCTCTCAGCTGCAATTATTCCTGTAAGGGGGGATGGGCTTGGGCGAGGAGAGGAGGCAGAAAAGTAGCCCAGGCAGGTGGAGCTTTTGGAAGGGAATCTCAATCTTATCTTAACTCCAATAAGTTTGCTATTTTAAGGTGGCTCTGAGATGCCTTGAGCAAATCAAAGCTTAGCTGCTGTCATCAGTATCTGTTGCAGTTAGGAACTCTTTCCATGTGCCTTTGGCTCTGTTTCTACTCATATGCAATATTTATGCTCTAAGATATTGATATGAATCAGAAGCTGAAGTCTTTCCAGTGGTGTTTAGTGGCCTGGTTGGAAAAATGCCATTTCTATTTATAATAAGATGAAGATAAAAGTATTAAAATGGATGTGTTCAAATATAGTCCGTTTTGACTCTAGCCTGGATTTTTTTTCCCCTTCTCTCTCTGTTCATCAGACAGAGAACTTACAAAATCCTAAATAATCCCGCTGGGCTATTTTAGATTGCTTTTCCCACACAACACAAAACAACAATGCTGCTTCCCTTAAAACTCATCTATGTGGTTGAAAGATTTGGCCAGCGGATAAAAAAATGCCTTGCCAGTGTAATGTTTTCCTTTTGCGTTGGTGGCAGGGAATCCAATGGTTAAATCTCCCTGTACCACGGAGAGCTGCCTGAAGTCGGAGAGAGAATAGAGTTTATGCAGGACTGTGTGTGGAACTGCTCGCTGCTTGTGTAAAAATAGATGGCAATACATCAATTCCACAGTCTCTGCTGGCTACAATTCATACAGGGGGGGAAAAATGCAAGCAGTTTCCTCGTAATCTCTGGAGCCTAGTAGGGGGACAGAGGACCTCGGCGTGTTTGCATTCAGCACAATGGAATGTTCCCGGAAAGTTTGGGCAACTTGGGAAACAAGTGAAACTTTCTGTGGACTCTGGTGAGATGGACCTGAATTGAATTGCATGGAGGATCCGAGCTGCTCACAATGAGTCTGGCAAAGGACTGGGAGTATTTCCTCTGGGTAGCCGGGGGCACGTAGGGTAAGGGGGAGGATCAAGTGCCACACGTGATTTGATTAAATAAGATGTCCATGTGGTACAGCGATACACATCTAAAGTGAAAATAATTTGGCCAAGGCCATCTGAGAATGCATTTTTCCTATCTAGCGAGGCATGCCCTGGATTCTTAACTCTTTGCAGGTTTGCAAATGTTGCCTTCGTTTACCCCTCCCCCCCCTTTCCTTGGCAGATTGTGTTTGTGGATTGTAATTGTTCTCATCTTGTTGTGATTTCTTGGTAAGGAAGAATAGATATGGATCATTCATATGTCCTGTAGCTATTATGAGTCAGAGTTCTAAGTGGCTTCAAAGTCCTAATTGTCTTTGAGTAGCCGGAGTATCCTGTGGGTGGCTGTCTGGCTGGCACTGTGGATCTCGGCTGCTGTAGTTTCATTTTTCCATCATGTATTATTCCTGATGCTGCTAGGAGTTGATTGAGGAACCAGATCATATAGAAATAAGGAAAATTCACTTTAATCATTAGAATTCCTGCCATCACTTTCAAAAAGGCATCAGAACCATTGAGAAAAGTGGCCTTTAATTTTTTTTTTTTTTTCTTAGAGAGGAGAGGTCTCAGGCTAATTGTCCAGCCTTGGATTGAGTTGTCGGGCAGTAGGCTGAGACTGGCCAGTTGATTCTCTGTGGTGCTGTAGGCAGTCAGTGGCTGGAAGCCCTGCCTTTGTGGCAGCAGCTCTGGGAATCACCTCTGCCAGTCTAAAATATTATGAGCAGCAGGTAGCATAGCAGTTTTCATTTTTTGAATCATTAATGTTTGCTGTCATCCTAAAACATATTATGCCCTTTTGCACATAATGACAGGACAGCACATCGGTTAATAAAGGCCTATATCGCTATAGCTACTCAGAGTCCCCAGTGTTTCACAGTTTAATGAAGGTGATGTACAATAAGGTTACTAAGATTGATAGAGACAATTCACATGACATACACTCCACTAAGACTGTCATTCTTTAATGCCCCCTCTCCACCTCCTTTCCCCTGTCTTGACTAATTTTTTTTAAGAAGTAAGATTCTTTTTTCATTAATATAATTAATGTGGCCAAGTCCGCTCCTTCTTCTCTCTCTCTCTTTAAAATTTACCATCAATGGCACAAAAACCTCCAAAAGGTTAATGGAGAATTATACTTAATTATAATGATTCATTATCATCGGTGCAGTTAAACTAATTTATTGTCTGCTCCTTAACTAAAAGAAAAGTCTGTTGGGGTGAAATAACGTATAATAATTAGCCTTTTGTGTTTAGTGACTGCTTTATCCTCTTAAATCTTATTATAAAATTAAGGCTACAGTTGTGAAATAGCTGTCATAGTTGCAAAGAGGCAGAAGAATGTGTCTGTGCAATTGCAATAAAGCACACCTGTTACAGATGTATTGGGAAGCAGTAAATATCAGCAAGTCAGATGAGGACAGTTACAGGGCTCGGACTGTTAAGTCTGGCATCATCCAAAGGCCAGATATAAATTAATAACAGGAACACTTGCTACTACTAATGTGTTTTAGATTAGCAGGATAATGCCACATTCAGAAGCAATGATTTTATTAGCATGTCAACACTGGCAAGACCACAGGCATTTTTTTCAACCATAAGATAAAAACAAAAATAAAGGGGGTGGTGGGTAGGAAAGAAAAGGAATACGTACATTGCAAGAAAGTAAAATATAACAAATTGTATATAAAAATACACGTTTCAAAGGTTAAAGGATTTGAAACAAGTCATGCCTCGAGAGGACAGTTAAAGAAACAGAGAGAAGTTGTCCACAACCAGTATAACACTTCAGCATTCCAAAACGCAGTTTCTAAGTTCCACAACAGGAACTTAAGCCAGATGTAGAGAGTCTACATTTTCTAGCTTTTTTTGTTGTTGTTCCTATTTCTGTTGTTTATGCTTTTTTTTTAAAAAAGGAATATCCCCCAATGAAATCCTGTTTTTTTTTATTATTTTTTATTTTTTTTTTTACCATTGAGAAAGTTGTCCCCTTGTCTCTGAACTGATGGTGTTGAGGAAGAGTTAAAGCTGTGTACTTGTGCTTGGAGGATAAACAGTATGGGCAGGAATGGAGTCTGGCAGTGTTACACCCACAACAAAACGCGAATATTGTGCCAGAACAGGATCTTCTCTTCTGCCCAGCCTCCACTTACTTATGAACCTAGTCAAGTCTACTGTTCTGTAACTTTGGGCTAACTCAGATAATCAAAAGGAAAGACCAATAAGATGATAAGGAAAGAGTTTCGATCAAAACGAGGGCCCTTTCTTTGCATTACCTTGTGCCTGCTGTTCGGGATCCCACTGGGACCCGGTGGTCTCTGGGAAGAACCACAGTGGTTTGCAGGTCCTTCCCTCCCTCCCCTTACCGACTGCTGACTCCGTTACCTGCTACCAACTTCTCAGCATGTTGCTAGATCACCCTGCTCCATATGACTAGTGCAGTGGAGCCCGCCGGGGATGACAGGGGTGCTCGAGAAAAAAGATCTGCATAGGACTTATTTTATTCAAAATCTAAATGTCAAGGAGGACCTTTAGCTTCATGCCCAACTGCTGCCTGGATCTGAACAGCTCCACAGCATCTCTCCTGACCTTGGATGTTAGGGCCATGAGGGTGCAGCTTCAGAGTGTGTGTCTCCTGATTTTTCAGAGTGTGTGAGACACCTTGGCATGCAGGTGGGTAACGTCCTTACGGCTCTGGCATCATCAGATTCCTGCAACAGGAGTTTCTGTAGGGTTCTGTACAGGGTGCAGACTGGAATCAGCGGTTAGATAGTCAATTCAAGCTTAGGAGACCACCTAATTGGTGGGGTACAGGGGTCCTCTTTCCTCAGAAAGCTACAGGGTGGGACAGTTAAAAGACTGTCTCCTCCATATGAGGAGATGGACGACTATGGCAATCTAAAATAGCCTTCCTGATCAGCAGCCCAGCCACAGTAGAGGATATTTTAAACCTTATTTTGAAGTCGTTTTAAAACTCTAAACTGAAATAGTTATTTTGAATTCATAGAGTAGGTATACATAAATAATGAACAAAATATAGTTGTGATATGCTATTATGGCTTTTCTTTTCCAGGTGTGAGGTGATCCCAACCACATACACTCACACGCACACACGCACATGTACACATAAGCGCATTAACACACATGACATGCAAGTTATACATAGTGAAAGATATAAAAAGAAGTATAACTTTTGTCCTTCAGCTCAAGGAATTTGCTTTTGACCTGTTAAGGATGAAGTGCAAAAATGCATGAAAAATCAAGTAAGAGTAAATGATTTAAATAACAATTCAAGAGAACCATAAATGAGTAAAGACTTTGCATCATTAGTTGCTAAATGAATTATATAAATTATAATGCTTAAAAGTAGCATAAATGGAGAAAGTGTTCCTAGTATAGTTCCTGCATTCTATTTTTCATTTAACAAATTGTTTATTGAGTCTCTATTATGTGTGATGGCAATTCGAAAGTAAAATCAAGCTTGTATCCTTCCCTCAAAGGGATTGTTCTCTAAGGAGAGAGTAAAATTTTGCATACAATTCACCATAAGACAATTTAGAACTTGGTAAGTGCTAACTATCAAAGAGGTACAAACAAATCCAGCTGATTTCTAACAAGAAGAATCAGAGAAGTCTTCATGGAAGTGTTGTATTAACCATGGATCTGGAGGTTAGAATTTTGGATGAAATAAATCAGACAAAGTATCCTTTGGGAGCCAAGTGAGTAAAGAATCCAGGATGTTTTTCCTGGTGATTAAAGCCCCAGAGACCAGCTTTGGTGATGTCGTTGAATTAACCGGGTTTAATTCCTATCACATGCTATTGCAGTTTAATAAATTCCTGCAGTTAATGAAAGGTTTTTTTCCCCCTCTCTGCCTCCTACAGTGTGCTGCTCTGGTTGGTGAAGACCAGCCTCTTTGCCCAGATCTTCCTGAACTTGATCTTTCTGAACTAGATGTGAATGACTTGGATACAGACAGCTTTCTGGGTGGACTCAAGTGGTGCAGTGACCAATCAGAAATAATTTCCAATCAGTACAACAATGAGCCTTCCAACATATTTGAGGTAAGGACATCTTTTGGAAAAATTAATTTCTCAATGAACTTGGCTTGGGCAGGACTAACATGGTTAGGTAGTAGGCCTGAAAATATAATGGATTTTTGCTTGGCTGTCATCAAAAGATTTTTCATCACAGTTATACACTTCTTATTCTATGGAAAAACAATGTTTGGAAAACGTATGGTGGTTTTTTTATTATTATTTTTTGATTGTTTTGTTTTGTTTTGAGATTTAAGGGGCTAAGAACCAAAAACAAAGTGCATTAAACTGTGTTGAAATACTAAGGGGTTGTGAGAGAATTACTGACAAAGAACAAAACTTTAAACCTGTTTATCCCTGTCTGTTTACCACAGAAAGAGACTGAAGAGTATATGATGCTCAATCGTAGTATACAAGAAGGCATTTCTTTTTAACCAAGAGGTTAGATCTCTACCTTTATTTGTTTTACAAAGTAGGTGAGAAATCTTTTTTTTATTATAAAATTTTTGGTACATACCCTTAACTTACTTACCTATTAAAAACTTCTAAACTCAACTAATCTAATAAATACTTATAAATTAGTAGAAATTAATTTGCCTTTTAATAGTGAGAATTACCTCCCAGATTCTAGACTCTTATTATAAGCCTACTCTTTAATAAAAAATTTAATTTACTTCTTTTAAAGTGTTACTTTAAGAAAAGAAATTCTTTCTCATAAGATCAGTACTCATTTACTTGAAAATAAAATGATGTCATAAAGTGACAAACATTTAGTGAAATTCTCTGGCAAGGAAATTGAATAAAGATTGCCAAATCAACTAGTTTTCCATATTACAACCACCAGCACCATCAACATCATCTAATATTTTCTGAGTACCTACTATGTGCCGGGCTCTATATAAAGCTTTTGTTATTCACCAGCAAAGACATTTCTTATACTTCAATGTTATTTGATTGAAATCTTGAGTCTTTAACAAAGCTAATTTTATAATATTAATTGAATTTTTCAGCACCCAGTGCATAGAAGGTGCTGAATAAACATTTGTTGAATAATGAGAGAATGATAAATATTATGATGTTGATAACAATGATAGTAATAACAACAATGGCCAACATTTTGAAACATTCTCACTTTATGTGTATAATCTCACTTATCCCTCAAAACAACCTATTGTTTAGACACTTTCCCATTTTACGTATGGAGACATAAGTCTCAGAGAGGTTAAGTGATTTTCCACAAATCACACAGGTGACAAATAAAGACCTAGGATTTGAACTCCAAATTTATCTGACTTCAAAGTCTATATCATAGATAAAAATAGGGAAACAGTGAATTTGGGTGACAGCCATCCTTTACAAAGACGTGGCAAGCTGCTTCTTTGCTCAATATATTTAAAAATAGAACAGAATCTTTCCTTTCAGTGTTGGTTGACACGGAGATAGGGATAGCTGGTGTGCTGAGGCAACTGTAGGTTCTGCCCACAGCTAAGATTTTATAATACGTCTGGAACATTAAGTGGATCTTAGAAGAAAGCTTAAGGTGGTAAAATTAGGGCTGGGGAGATGGAACGAGGTGGAGGAAACACTGAAGGTTTGTGGTTAGCTATACTTTCCCAGGCTGCTCAGCCGGGTCTTAGAAAGTTCATGTGAGGACTTGGCTGGTTAGAACTGGTAAATTGAACATTCCTCATCCAGCACACTTGTCAGGTTACAGGCCCATTCTAAGTCATGCTGCATTAAATAAACAGCACTTTAAAAAATGTCCATCTCTATAGACCTCTTATCTAAAAATCGCTATTTCACATTGGGTGAATGCCATGCATTTTGTAGACGATGATGGTTAGAGAGTAACTAAGAGGTGGGAGGAGATGTCATGGCAGTCAAGCCCTCCCTGGTGAGCTAGTTTCAAACAAGATCAGCTTTTCCGTGACCTTATATTCCTTGTGGTACCTACGTGAGGTACTTCAAATGTGTACCTTCAATTGACTTGGTTAAGCAACTAGTTAGTTATCTATGTATAGATGCTTAATCTATACAATGGCACTGCTTTTTAGTCCTTGAGGAATATTCCACCACTGATAGAATTGTTTTCAACACTCTAAAACAAAAGATTTATTTAATTTTTTCTCTCATTAGACTATTTTAAACCCATGATTCTCAACCGAAGGCCATGTTACTCCCCAGGGGATGTTTGACAATGTCTGGAGGCGTGTTTAATTGTTACGCCTGGGGACAAGGTGATGCTCCTGGCACGTGGTGGGGAGAGACTGGGGATGATGCTAAATATCCTACAATGCACAGGATTGTACACAACAAGGAACTATTCAGCCTCAAATGCTAACAGGTCTGAGGTTAAGAAACCCTGTTTTGTTTTGTTTTGTTTAAAATCACTGAAATTCTCTTTTATAAAGTGCTAAAGATGAATTTGTCAAATTTCTGAGAGAAAGTATAGTAAGATACTGGATATAAAGAATGAGAAGCCATTCAAAACTATCAAAGTGTCCGGGGCCATAGGACTAATATGTCAGGTATTCTCATAGTGACAGAGAGCAAAAGTGACTGTTTAGATAAGTACCCATAACAGTTTTCTCTGATATCACAAAACCCATTCTTTGTCTATGTGAAAGGAAAGGTCATATGTGGCAATACTGTTACAGATAGCAGCAGCTCCATGAGCATTTGAATAGTGTGGTGACGCATCTACTCTTTGCCCTCTAGTGTTTAACTCAGACATCTTTTCTATAATGGGGGAAAAAAGTGTGTTTGGAGCATAGGTGAAATTTTAAAATTGGGTCTTCCCTGAGAAGAAGGTCCACATACAACAAAATAACCCTTGAATGGTCAGGGCTTTGTGTTGCTTCATCCAAAGCAGCATTTCACTGAAGCCTTTTCGCAGGTCAGCCTCTTGCAGTGGACTTTTCACCTGTGCTCACCTTCTTCCGGTTCTCAGAGCCCTGCCTCATCACATTTGAACAAGCCAGACAGTCACGGGCTCTGCCATCTCTCATCCTACAGTAGCAAGCATTATCTACCTCTGATTCCCAGAAGAAAATATGGCATTGAGTAGTTAAACACTTTCACCTGACTCAAGTAGCATGTTAATGACACCCCTGAAAATTGACCATGGGATTTCTGAGTTTTAATCAGTGCAGACAGTGGGATTTAGGGCTACGTAATAGTATAACAGAATGTCAAAATGTTGGGAGTAAACAGAAATCTGTGCCCTTTGCCTATTCCATTCATGAGAATCTAAGTTTAATTTTTAACTTCCCAAACATCATAATAATAAAAAAGAATGAAGTTGAATGTCACAATTTCAGAAAGAGTGAATTCTGAGTGGGAGCAATTGTGTACCAACACGCAATTGTATACGCTGGTTGAGTAACAGGACACACTAACAATGATCTCTGCTTGCTTGCACAACCTGTGACTGAATGTGTAAATGCAGGTGACCAGGTATGATTCAGAAGCCACTTTGAGAAACAGGGCACAAGGCCTACAGGTGCAGCCTCCAGTGAATCTAATCCATGTGTAAAGAAAACAGGATACTGTCCCTGGACCGGCTGGAAGAAAGATTTATGTTTCAGAATATTGCAACATAACTTCCTTCCTTCTGCTGCCTTTGTGCATTGTTTGAAGGCGGAGAATAAAGGACAACTTTTACAGCACAGCAGTGTGTAAAGAGGGGTGGCATGGGGTTAGTTTAAATAGCACATTGGCCTTTCTGGGTCACTGTGGGCCACCTTGTCCCTGCTTTATTTTAACACCTGTTTTAATGCCTCCATGATACAACCGAATGGGCATCTTTCATTCATTCGTCTGTTACTTCTGAATGCAGCTACTTGGGGTTCTTTAGAACGGTGGCAAGTGAGAAGGCGGTTGTCTATAGGTCATTACTCATAATATGTTCTGAGGCCTGCCTTCGCTAATGAGGAGAGAAGGACTCACAGCTGTAGCCAGTATTCATATCTGGTAATTACTGGAACTCTCAGGAAGGCCTGACACTGTGAACTTTTGTAGGAGAAAAACGGTGAGTGGTGGTTTTGTGTTATCTGTGTATAAGGTATCCTGCTATATGCCACCAAGGAAGTGAATGGTGGAAGCCTTCAAGAATCCATCATTCTGGTGGAAATATAGATGACTTTACATTTTTTCTTTTTGCTTTTAGTTATATTCTAATTTTTTTTCAAAAATGGGCCTATATTCTGTACCTATCAAAAAGTAAAAGTAACAAGTCTTGGCAATTCAATAGGCCATGAGCATGTTGAGAGCAGGGAATCTGCCTGTCTTGTTCACTGAAGTTTTCTTAGGTGTTTTCTTAGAAACAGTGGAAAGTAAGCATTCCATGCATATTTGTAGCATAATGAATGAGTTGATCATCACGTGCTTATTGATGGCTAGAACTGTGTTAGGTAATGTGAAGATTACATATAAAGCACAAAAGAAAGCTTGTTTCCTAAACAGTATTAAATCTAGTTTGAGAGACAAATTGATCAAATGTAAAACAACTAGCAAACAATGCAAGACTGTATGTACATACATACGCACAAATATATGTATATGTTTTATGTATTAGCAACTAGAAAAAAGCATAAGACGGTATATTGATGTCTACGTATATATGTATATGTACATACATAGGATTGTATTTATTATATATATAAATATATATTAGCAATTGACAAACATCGTGAGACTGTTTATGCATGTATATACATAACGTGTGTGTATGTATGAAATTAAGGCGGCAAACAGCAAGAATAAATTCACCAAGGCTGGTAAGAGAAGAGGAGCGAGTGTTTCATGGAGGGAGCACGGAGGTGAAGAGATTGGTTTACTCAAAGTAAAATATACATTAGCGGGAACCCAGGGGGAGGGAGAGTAAGTTTGGAGGTAGGGAGGTACAAAATTATGGGAGGCCGTGAAAACCTGGTTTGAAGTGCTTAGAGTTTACATGGTACAAAGCAGGGTGTCATTAAACATTGGGGGCAGGAGAACGATGTCATGGAGGTGGTATTTAAGAGTGAGATTGTTGGCAGTTGTAAGAGATATGGGCAAGTAGGAAGTAGAGGAAATGAGACAGCAGGCCCTGCTGCATTCCAGACACAATGTGACACAGGTGCAGGGCAGGTGAGAATTGAGGGAATGGCATGTGGGGAACAGGCACGAAGCATCTTGAAGGAAAATTCCGCCAGCCATGACGAATATGAGTTAGGTTATGGGTGGCAAGGAATCCAACTCCAAAATATTCCAGAGAATCAGCACTTTAGGGCTGTCTTTCCGGGTTAGGTTTCTGCTCACCTTTAGAAGCTGAAGTGCTTCCTTAAACTTGCGAGTCATTTTACAAAGGACTCTCCATCTCCCTGCTGCCTCAGGGACAGAACATATTTAACCCAATGCACACATTTACATGGTGTCTGCTTTTCCTCACTTGTCTCCTTGAAGGAAATTCTGCAGCCTTCCATGGTAATGAATTCCTGCTTCTGACTGTGCCTGTGGTCAGACTTTTCTATGAATGGCAAACTTCTTGGAATGTTAACAAAACAAACAGACAAAAAAAAAAAAAAAAAAAAAAAAAGGTGTGTAAAAGCAACCTCACCTTAATTTAATCCTTGGGAGAATAAATTCTCCTTTGTTATGTGGAGAGACTGAAGTCATTTACAATAATCACTTTTTAAAGATTTCTGGAATTTCCAATTTGCAATCAATAAATGTTTTTCATTTAAATTAAATTTACGGCCCACAACCAGATTTTTGCCACACTTGGTAATGACACTTAGGGAGAACATAGACTTCAAGGAAGAAAATAATAGCCATTTAAGTGGGGAGATAATTGGCTGTAACAGAAGAACATTGAAGAATGTTGAAACTCATGGAGACTTATGGAGTATTTTAAAAATTTATGTTGTACTTATCTTTGCATTTGTAGTCTACCACAAAATTCCAAATTCTGGGTATAAATCAGTTAGATGTTCCTCTTGGAGAGTCACAAATCAGGAAGCAACAATCTGATCCAGTCTGTGTGCAGCTTTATTTTTAACTTCTACCGTCGGCTTATCTTGCAGGGAGACTAAATAGTGGTGTGTGTGTGTTCATCTACACACCTCAGTTAAACACTGTTTTAGACTTCTCAGCTAGATAACATCTGGCTTATCTTGGGAACATCTGGTTTATCACCCTATTTCCTCTCTGTCATTATGCTGACCACTGAAAAAATATGGCTTGGGAGTTCTGACCCCCAGGGCTCTGTCTGTTGGCACCAACCCCCACTAATAGATAACAAGGCACAGTATGCAGGTTACATGACCATCTTTCACCAGCACAAACTTTTCCAGTGGTGGCTTTTTGTTAATGGAAGTTGTGGTTACAAAGGATGAAATTGGCTGGTGTTTTTCATGGAAATTGATCCAGTTCTAAGCCACTTGCCATTTGGAAAGTGAGAATCTGTATGTTTAATTAGGCACAATGATTCTGGAAAGTACTATTTTGTGTTTTTTGGGGTAGAGACCAATGATTTCATGTCAGATACACTGAGCATTCTAAGAAGCAGGTGAGCCATTTTATAGGCTTTTCCAATCTCCTGAACTCTTAAGTGGGTCATTTAAATAAAAATTACTCTGCCTGGCTATCTTTGGGGCCAAAAAAGTAGACACCTAAATTCACAAGGAGGAAATCTTGGAGTGGAATCGGGAAAAAGTGGCTCATTTTCTCTTAGGTACTTCAAAGATATTAGTCTGGTTTAAGTAGTCAAGGTTCAGGATGCTGCATTGGACCAACTATTCGCATAGCAAGTGTGTGCGCCTATGTAGTGACTGTATACATATACCGTGTTTATTTGTTCATGTTCCCTATCTATTCCCAATGTCATGGAACCACAGCCCAGCAGATGGCTCACCTCCTAATGAGATCAATGCACAAAGCAGATAAAAAGATGAACATTAAAGGCCATGTTATTAAACGGAGAGCCAAGTCCTTCCTCCACTATTTCTTATCCCAGACTCCTCATTTTTAACAAGGTTAGTTTGTCTCTATAATTATGTGCCCATTCTTTTAGCAATGAAAACTTTTATTGTGGCTTTTATAAAATGAATTGCCTGTGATGTGAAACAATTTTGTAAGGGCCATTTTTTTTCTTCTTCTTTAACCTCTCAGGTTACTTTGAAGACTGTGTGCTCCGAGGTACAGTTTGAAAGCAAAGCAGGGTACTGTGTTTTACTGTAGGCAGCCAAAGATGCTGACTTACAAGTAGCTAGAATGAGAGCAAGAAAGGAGAGAGATCCACCGTGAAATAAACATTCTTATTTTTGGCAAGGGCAAAATTTTTCAAAGATATACGACTCTGATTCATTAAGCCGTTTGTCTCAAAATGGTGATAGAATATGCTTATGTGTCTTTTCTTTTCCAAAATGATAGAGTCATTTGCACAGTTTCAGATTCTAAACACTAATACTTTGTAGACCTGCCCGTCTCCATTACTACTGCAAGTTATTCATTCAAGGTTTGCAGCTGGATGGATTAATGAATTACCAGATCTTGCGTAAAATGACTTGGCCTGACGTTTAAAGAATTACTTTGTGTGTGTGTGGGGGGGGGAGCAGTCTTGTGATTGGTGTTAATGGATTCTACAGACTGAGTGCCATATAGATGTTACCTTTTTTTTTTGTTTAAAGTAGCTTCTTTAAGCATTCCCCCAACTTTTTTATTCTCTTCCAAATTTCTACTCGGAGTGAGTTCAAGGAGATAAAATCAGGCTGCTAGGGTAAGGAGAAGGGAGGAGACTCAGTAGCCAAATCCCTGGTGGTCGATGCCCTTCTGTGTGCCAAATCAGCATGATTTATCAGAGCCTTCTCTTCAGCACAGCCGAGTTTAGAGTGAGTTCCATGGTGTTCCTCACACAATATGCATAGCTGGAGCTCTGAACTTTGAAGGAAAGCCTCAGAGCTATTTGCAAAGTGCTGGTGCTTAGTGAATACTAAATTACATTTAGGAAATAGTCTACTGCTACCAGTTATACTTCATTTTTATTCTTGACACAGACACCTAAATCAGAGAACAGTAACATTTCAGAGATTATGGAAGCAGTTTGGGTATGTTCCAACACTATAATAGGATCAGAATTTTAAGGCCTTTTGTATTATTACCAATAGTCACTTAGTTTCTACTGCAGTGTACTTTGTAGGGAATTACAGCTTTTACTAAAAAGATTAAAATGCTATTATGCAAATGATTGCGGTATGTTATTATGTTTACAAATTAACATCCATGGCTCAACACACAAATTAACTAACTATTCTATCTGTGTTATTAAGGATTTAATAAAGTAACTGTTAATAAAAATGGGTAGCTTGGAACACTTAATAGGAAACAATTGTGATTTAACACATGGAACTGGGGCCTTGTGTTTAATGTTCTAGGTGATATAATGGTAAAACAAAGTTGAGCAAAGCACATAGAAGAACCAGAACTGTGTGAACAGCAGAGCTGCTTGCCTGAGATGCTGATGAACATGAACTAAATAGCTTCAGGCTGCTGTGTACTGTGGGAAGCATATCAATAAATCTAAGCAAAGCACACAAAACATCTTCTACTAATAAATAGTTCATTGAGATGATAGTTGCCCTCCATTACATGTTTGATATGTTCCATACACACAGAGAATACTTACAATATTCTGAAATGGAGCTCAGAGTAAATTTTGCTGTGGCGAATGGGATTTAGCTGCAGAATATCACTGTGTGATAAAAGAGGAGACGGCTAAGTTCAGACTAAGATGGCTTTACAAACAGGCTGCAAATTGCTATTTCTGGCTGTTCATAAGAGATCATAAAAGCAAGGAGATAAGAGCTGCCAAGGTCCCTGAGAAATGAATGTATGTGATTATGTTATCTTGTGGGTTGGATTTACTAGACAGACCGACAACACCTTCACTTTAGCCCAACAGGAAAAGTAGAAATATATGCAGATTTTGCATAGCAAACTTTGTTGGAATGGTAAAGTTCCAGAACCCAAAACACTGACTGTAATTAAAGTGTCTCAAAAGAGATCCAGGATTCCAGTCAGTGAATCCTTTGCTAGGTCTTAAAACAAGATCTAGAGGCATTACCTAATGTTAAGTAAACAAACAAAAAAGAAACAAAGAATTACTAGAAAATCCTGGAGAAAACTAAATCCATATTTTAAATATTTTGGGTTTATTTTTCGATTATTAAATAAAGATGTTGAAGACTTCTAATTCTATAAGCACTTACCTTTTTAGGTCTACCTATTGAGGGCTACTAACTTGAGCTTCACAGCAGGAGTATCTGAGTGTACTTAAGAAATGTACAAGCAGGGAAGCAACCACAAAGTTGGTCAAGGCTTGTGCCCTTGCATGCAATACAAGCAATTTATTTTGTTCCAAATAACACTTCTGTTGTTGGGAAACTACTTATGCAAATTTTTGATATCTAGTTTTAGCAAGGTGTCTGGTTCCTTCACTTCCTTCCACATTTGGATAAATTGTGTTGTTCTACACTATTCCAAATTTGTCCTTGTGGAAGCGAACACTTGCAAATTGGTTGAAGCCTGCTAAGAGGAAACAAGGAACGGGGGAGGGAAGAGGAGGAAAAAACCTGCCCCCAAACAGTTGCTGTGACAGCTTATGACTTGATGGTCTGTGGCCTTGTCCAGTTCCCAGGCACCTGATCAAGAAAGTGGTACAATCCTGTTATGCAGGCATTCTGGAAATCTTGCCAGCATTCACCTGACATGACCAAGGTTTAAAGTCCTTGCTGTAACTTTACCAAGCATAGAGGGAATATGTGCCTGTGTGTGTGCAGACACACTCACATTTTTTTTAAAAGGAAAATAAAAGTGATCCTTGCCATAGAAGGGTGATAAAATAATTAGTCTAGTAGACAAATGTTTTGGCCCATGTTTAAACAGTGCTTTAAGGACACAGTGTTCCCAACCGTCACATATCTAAATACAAACCAGTGTCAGCTGCCATGCAGACCAAAATGTAATAGCCTGCCTTCACATAGGTCATAGTCAATCCATTTTGGTCGCAGTCACACTGCACATCTGTTTCTGCGAGCTGCAGCTTCTTAAGGTGGCATTTGGACTTCATAAGAACACAAACAACTAAGCTATAAATTGCCACTGCTGGAGTTATTTTGAATAAGTGTATACTGTTTCATATTTATAATGGTGAGGCTTCATAATATTCACAGTGAATATATAACACCGATCAGCTCAACAAGCATGAAATTGTATGTTGTCAACTTGTCACATAAATAGAGTCATATTCTGGCTTGCAATAATGTTGAACTAACATCTTTTCCCCCAGAATTGTCGAGAGGGTCACAAGAAAGTAGGGAGGTAGCCCTTCCTTTGGGTTGATAAACAGTCAGGGCTATTGTAAAGTTGATATTACTGTTGACGAGCTCCTTTTCTTCCCTCCCTCCGAAGTGCTGTCTTTTCTTGGGTGAATGCTAATTGGCTGATCTGGTGTGTTTCTTCTGTTATCCAATGGGTTTTTCAGCCAGTGCTTGGAGGCTTTTTTTGGGTTGTGTATGTGTGAATAGCTTTTTTTTTTTTTTTTTTTTTTTTGTTCTTCTTTAAAACAAAATTTTTTTGGCTTTTTTTCCCCTTCTATTCTTGTAGTGCAAATCAGTGCTAATTGTCATGAAATTCTCTAACTGTGCTCTAGCAAGCTTTCTTATTGCCTTTGCACCCCAGTTAACTCTTAATTCTTTACAAGAGCATTAGAAAATAGTGACGTTTTCTTCCAACTGGACATTTTGTTCAAACTTTCCTAAGAAAGAGAATTACAGAGATGCAGAAAAGAAAGTGTTGAACAAAATTTGCAACTTACTAAAAGGAGAAAAAAAATGGATTGTACTTACAATCTAGGGAGAAATTCAGAGACCAGTTGGCTGATATTTCTGCACCAAAGGCATAGGTTGAAACTGCTGCAAGTATTTTTTTTTTTCCCACTTTTGCGGAATTCATAGAAGTGTTCAACTCTGCCCATCTTTCTTCAAATGGCCTGAAGACATGAAGGTGTTGCAGTCTGTATCTGCAATCATTTTGACTTACATGATTAAGTTGCTAACTTCAAAACCTCAGGACAGTGCTTTGGATATTCTAAAGGTAATGCAGATATTACCAAGGATTATTACTAACACTGCTCTTTTCATGCCATATTACTTGGGGTATGGATGGTCACATTTTCTCATATGAGAAACATTCACTGGCCAAAGCTCTTGGTTTCCATCTTTTGTACATTTTTATAATTCTTCATGCTTATGAATTTCAAAAGTTCATCTGTTCTCTTACTGATTTATTTACACATTCATTAAAAAATAATTACTGTCAACTATTAGCATGCTTAGCTTCTTGACCATTTCTGGAGAGCCTGTGGTTAAGAGTAGACACAGTCCCTGGCTTTGTGAAGTTCGTGGTTAATGATGAAGAGGCCTCTAATGTCAAGTGAGATAAGCTCTCTGATAGAGGAAGCAAAGCAAGGACTTTCCCCACCTACCTGTTATCCTGGGCATCACTTATAGATAAATTATGCCCTTCTTATTATCTTTAGAAATACCTTCTCCTTGGAGTGGAATTTTGCTGGAGAACATTTAGCTAGAAAAACCTTCTATTCCAAACCAAGAGCCCAGACATAGGGACCAACAAATTCAGGATAGTGGGGCAGAAGACTGTATTTGAAATTGGGAGACCTGGGATTCATGGTGTCCCACACATCATGTATTGAGTAGAGCAACAGTTTTCTCATGGAAATTGCCAAAGGAAAAGAAGAGGAAGCCAACCTAAGAGAAGAGAGGTAGACCATCAGCAGAAAGTTCCTTAACCGGTGTGCAAGTCTGACATGACTTGAATGCTACATCCCTGGCAACATATGTAGGGCTTCTAGGATGAAAACCATTTTGTACCATTTTAGACCTCTTGACCTTTCTCTTTGAGAATGACATTTCTGTCCAGCTGGAAGGACTGACACACTTTTTGCCTGTATGAGACACCCTGTGCATGTGGCTTTTCTCTTTTGGACCCTTCACTTTGAAAAGATATTGCCTCATGGGGTAGTGCTGTCCAGGGGCTGTCCTGCCCCTTGAATGGGGATGCACAGAAAGAATGCTCCCTATCTCTTTCCTCCTCTTTGGAGTCACTGAGCATTACGCCTCTACAGAGAGGTACTCAATTAGATCTCTTTTGGATTTCTATAATGCTCTGGCTTAAATTCTCTTTTCCCAGTCCTTTCTGAGAAGGGTTTATTTCTGCTTTTGAATAGTTTTTGCATAGGGGGAAAAGTGCCTCTATTATAGAAATGCCCTTGGTTTTTCTGTGGGCTCTTGGCCTAACGACATTAGCTTCCCTGGATGCCATCTCGTTTGCTCAGATGAGAAGTTGGAGCTTCTATATTCCAGACATAGTTCTCTTGGGTGTCCAGGGATCTTTGCCAACTCAGATTCTGTCCAGATATGTTCTCATGTCAGAATCCTCTGTGTCTTGCCAGCCCATGCTTAGTGGGGACACCCTGCTCTCCTCTGAGCTGTATATCTCAGCCCGGTTTTTTCTTTCAGGTGGTGCTGCTTGATGAGCAGACTCACCTCTTTTTCCCACTGGAGAAGAGTTTGGACATTTGCCTGGGAATCTGAACATGGAAATGCTATACAGGATAAATGATTTCTTTCCCCTGCTGGTCCCCAATTCCAGGGCTCTGCGTGCAGCAGATTTGAGAGTTACGTTAGGTCACAATGCCACTGTCTAGCTTCATTAATCCTATCACCTGGCAATCCCAGCAATGTAGCTGAGGTGGCTGCTCTTGTCCTAAAGGAATTTGTATCAATTTCTCCTGGGACAAATCTAGTCCGGACTGCTTTGCAATATTTGATCAAACTGAAAATTTTGACAAAGACATTCTGTCCACACAGAGCCAAAGAATTTTCTCTGTTTAGATGTGTTTGGAGGTAACTAAATGTTGCCTGGTCTTGGCAGATAACAGGTTGGGGATCCACATAGCACAAGCCATGCCCTGTTTAATTTGTCTTTGAATAGCAAATGTGTTTATTCTCTGAGTCAGCAAAAGGGATGATAACCTCCAACAGGACTGTGTGACCTCCCCACTGCTTTTGAGGTATAGAAAAAAAAAAAAAAAAACCCAGCACTTTTTTCCTTTTGTTACTGATTCATTTTTAATTCCAGCTACATGTTTAATCCTTGAAAGAGAAGATGTATGTTCCATAGATAGGATGCATTTTTATTTAATTATAGTGGTTATTTTTATAATTTATACTTAAAGACCTCATTTCTCTGGCCATTATTAACTTAATATTATTAATTGTCTGAAGCATAGCTGAGAAACACACTGTTTGTAAAAATGTCTCTGAGAAGCGAAACCAGATTCCAAACAATTCCTTCAAACTCAACCGATTTTATTTGCACATAAGCTTCTCAAGCCCTCTTTTTAAAACTTTCTTCCTTTTGTTTTACTTCCAATTTAAGTGGATATTGTTATCTGTTTTTTGAGCACATAGGGCATTGGAAGAAATGTTTTTTGAAAATTTACAAGATGGTAGAGGCAAGTAGATCATAGTGAGAAGTGAGAACTGACCGAGAGAAACAAGACTAAAAACTGCAAAACATGGACAGACACTCAAAAATTTGAGGGCAAATAGCCCTGTATTTCTCAATAGCTCTCTACAGCCATATTGCAATATCACATAATTCTAAAAAATCGATTCTCATAGTTTTTAAGATGCGGGAAATATGTAAATGATTTTGAAATCTTTCTATTAAAATGCTTTAATAAAATGTTGGATGCTTAAGTGAGTCAACATCTTTGATTTCCTCTGAGCAGGTGCCTATGTACATTAATGCCTGATGATGTGAGAGATAAGTGACGCATATATACAAATACACATGCATAGTTTTAGATATAAAATATTTTCATGGGCTCTTAATATTATCCTGTAAATCTTTCCCATAATGCAGCACTAAATAAGAGAATGCTTCGTGAAATGTTGAACTTACGTAATCTGTTGAATTACTTTCTCCCTAAAAATTATAGCTGTTAAAATTTCACTGATTTTTTTCTTGTCAATAGTAATGCTCTTTGGCTACAGGAACATTGGTCAAGACAAATACAGCTCATCAGAGTTATTGTTAAGTAATTTGCCACATTGCTTTAGAATGAAATTGCCTATACTTTCCCTCTTTATTACTTTCCATATTTTTCCTACCCAGCCCCTAAATAAGCCACCACCCCAACAACACAAAATTCACTTGTATATATTCATTTAGAGCACACTAAATTGAATACTGGAACTGACAGTGTACCTCTCTTTATTTCCCCATTTTGTTTGGAGATCCTTATACATAAATCACCAGCCTTAGGGCTTGCAAAACAATCATTAAAATGTGCTACTTGGTTTTAGATAAAGCATTTCAGATAATGTACAGGACTGAGTTTTCTAAATCTAATTTCTTTTAGAAACCCAGGGAATGCTTTAGCTGTATCTTCTTTATCCAAACACTCTTGACTGGCTCTGGCACCTCTCACCTGAGAATGGGCAGCTTGGGTTTCTACATGGACCCTGCACCTTGGTTAAGCTATGGCCCCTCATTAATATTCAAACACTGGAGATTTCAAAGGATGATGTTCTTTTCTACCACTGTAAACAGTCCAGCTCTCCTGGTACTTCCTCACGCTTATCCTTTGTAGACAGGCATTTGTGTCTTTCTTCATGTCCCTTTCAGGAGTAATTCTTCCCTTTGTTCAATTTTTCCCTTTCTCTTTATGGCTGTCATAATAGCTCCTGATACAGCCAGGCAGCCATGACCCTGTCCATCACTCACCTGCAAGCTATTCCTGGACCAGTGGATGGCCCCTGAGTGACCAGAGTAATTGTGCCACTGGTGGGACTTTCCACTGACCTTTTGTCCTGTGGCATAGAAGCTGATTCTGGACTGTGTGCAAACCAGCTGCCCTGCCATCTCTGTGCCCTCTCTGAACCAAGCAGTAAAAAGGAGAATATCCATGCAAATTAGAACAAGGTGATAGAATAAGGTGTGCAGTCAGAGGTTATCAGAAATAAAATGGGTCCTCTTTTGAGTACCATTGGAAATAAGTCTGAAAAAGCAATACTCCAAAGGAAATTTTCCATAGACACCATTCCCATAAATGGTATTGTAACAACATGCTATTTTAAAGACTGTTTTTGGTCTGTGTTTAGTTGGAGATTTTACCAGGCACAGAATAAATGATTAAGTCCCTAAATTTAGGAAGGTATCTGTGGCCCTCTTTGGCACAAAGTGAGCTTTTGTTGTCACATGTGTAAAGAGCATCTTTTACTGTTGTTAAGACCTTTGAATTGTGGTGCCATTGTCTAAGTGATAACTTTTTGGCTGTATCCCTCCAGCTGTATTGTATACTATGTGAGGAAAAGCTGGTGCTTCATCCCCGCTTCAGTGGCTGGCACAAAGCTATGCACCTTGGAACTCACTCTAGTGCATGTGAATGAATGGTTACAGTGGTTCTACCAAATTCAGAAAGAGACACAGAGAGAGAGAGAGAGAGAGAGAGAGAGAGAGAGAATAAAATGACTTTCTCAGCCGTTCAGCCCGATTGTGCTAAAAATAAGACATATCAAAGATCTGAGAGTGTATCCTCCAAGAGATGGGTTGTAAACAGAGCCAACAGTGACAACAGTCTCTTGTGTGCCTGCCACCTTCTAACTGACTGAGAAGACTTGCTGCTCAGATGAAGATATATGTGTGGTTTTAATGGCATTTGGGAGACATGTGGCTATGCTAAGCTGATGTGCATTGGCATGTAAGGGCACTGCTATACATTGACTGAGGATGGAAAGCATTCACCTCTCCCCACTACAGAAGAGGGAACATTTCTCACACTTGATGAAGAACTAAAGAATAGGTATCTTTCTGGGATTCCAGGACATCCACGTAACTGCCTCTGTACATGGACCTCATGAAAATACATGGCCAGAGATTCCCAACATGCTGTTACCAACACTGTGCCCATATTTCCTGGCTTGCTTTGACCCTCTCAGCAGATTCAGACTTCAAATTTTTGCAGATATTTTGTTGTTGTTTCCTTGTCAACAGTTGCAATGAAAAGAATTTACCTCTTGTGGAAAAGTGATTACAAGTTTACTATGCCGTAGTTGTATGGAAGTTGCCTTATTTCTTAGAATAATCAAGCAAAGGGTCTACAAAGAAATCCTGGGCTGGCAAAGGATAGCTAATTTCAGAAGATGTGATGCTTTTGTCCTTGCTTTCATTTATAGGCTGCGACCATAGGAACCAAAGTGCAAAAATAGTAAGGAGAGGATTCCCTTCACCTTAATGCTCTGTCTTTTCCTGGTTTCTGTTGAATTCATGGTCATTGCTGTTTAGGTGAGCTGCCTTTATCAAAAGAGAACAGTCCACCCAGTCTAGGACTGTAATCTGACTGTCTGTTATAATTCAGTATGTTCTTATGCACGGTCCTCTAATACAAAAACTGATTTTGTTCATTCTTAAATTAACACATTTATCAATGAGCAACAACTACATACCAGGCACTAATTTAGATGCTCATAATATAAAGATATATTATACACATAGTACATAAGACAGAATTTTCCCTTTGGGAGTTGGTTGTCTAGTGAAAAGACAGATTGAAACAATTAGTTATAAGATAAGGGGATGAGTTATGAAGTAAAGTTAGGACTGGTGTACCATGCAGACAAAAACAGGAGTAAACATGTCTGCTGAAAGGCTGAGAAGAGAGGAGATTGATTGTTGCTGGTAGATTATTTACTCATGAGACTTTAACAAATCCGAAGTCAAACATGCTCTTATTTATTTATAAAATGTGGTAAACTGCCTTTCCCACTCTTAGGAGAAAGATAAGAAAAAGGACACACATAGTAGGTTCTTAATAACAGTTTTAGTGAATTTGCCTTCTAAAAAATCCTGTCTGAATTGTGCTTGGCAGTCCGGCAGCAAATTAGATTTTAACGAAAGCAGCTCAGCTAAGTAAGAAGTCTTCTTCGTGGACCCCCAGGCGGAATCTCTGAGAGCAAATGTGAAAAATAGAATCAGAAAGGAATTAAATAGTCAGCTACAGCAGCCAAACTGGAAAAAAAAAAAAAAATAAAAGAAAGAAAAAGCTCTGAAATGACCAAAAATGGAAACATATTACAGTTATCTGCATTCACAGTACAGAACAAGTTTGGTCGTATTTAAGATAATTCTCTAGTGCCTGCTATTTTTAGCCTCAGGGCAAGCTCCTCTAAGAGTCTTTGGGCACTGTATCCCTTTAACCTGGCCTAACAAACTAAGCCAATAAGCTGTCTGATTTTCCTCGTCCATCCGGGAGGAAGAAAGAGCTAAAACAAACCATTTGCGGGGAAAATGTTCGGCCTGTTTCGTATTAAGAGCTTTTTTCATATAGATTTTTAAAACATCCCGATATTAAGTGTTGCCTGTCAGAGACCAAAATGTCAAGCTTTGCTGTTTTGAAATTGTAGGCTCATGGTTATAAAAAGAGGATTTTATAGGCCTGGTCTAATGGAAATAAACATTACTCCATTACCTTCAGTAAAACCAAATCTTTACAGTTCAAGCTATCATTATTAATGTCTATGAGAAGAAAGAAACGTTTCCAGGGGTTTATTTATTTATTTATTTATTTAGGCAAAGAAAGACCAGCGAGCTGTACCATAGCAAATGAAAGTTTTCTTAAAGCTTTCTCCTCAGTGACTTTGCAGTGTGTAATTTAAAAGCAGAAAGCAAAGAAAATGCAGTTTTAAAACATGAGGCTGGCTATTCCTGTATCTTTCTTTCTTACATATTAACAACTCTCTGTGAGACTATTGCTCTGTCAAATCTTGTCTGTTTGTCTCTATACAGCATGTACAATAACCTTATCAGCTCTTATCTTTCCCCACCTTCTCAGTTTGTGAGTGTGTGTGTGGGGGGGGGGTGAGGTGTGTCTCTGGAGGTATAATAGGTTGTCTCAGTTTGAATCAAATGACCACACATGAGGATTACAGCACTTAACAATGTATTAGCTTCCATTCAGTTCACCAAAAACAAAGCTGCTCATCATCAAAGTTTAAGATTGTCCCAAGTGTGACCAGTGTACCTAAATTCAGAAGACTGCATTTGCCAATTTAGTAGGGGATAGATTTCAGCCACAGATGCTCCCCATGAGGCAATCAATCACCAGGTAGTTCTTGAGCTCATATTATGTGCAAGGTATTATGCCAGGTACAGTGGGGAGTTGAAAGGCATCTAATGCAGTCCTCAAGGAGACTGTCACTGAACTGCAAAAATGAGATACCCATGCCCATAGAATGGCAGCCAAGGGAGCATAGGACATTTATAGAGATCCTGCTATGTCCCAGACACCATGCCTAGGTCTTCCCTCTTATAGAGTCTTACTCTTCCTGAATTACCACGCTTCTCATAAACGTTTTATTGGGCCCCAGCTAGGTGCCAATCACTACCTCTGGTTATGCATGGTTTCTGTCTTCCCACAGAGTAGGAATTTAGGAGTTAGTATTTAACCAGAACTCAAATTCCTGGTTCCTACTGCTTCTCCTCAGTGCCAGTAAGATGAAATTGATATTTTCTATTAGGAAGCCTCAGAAACACTGGCCAGCTGCATAGTGATCTACAAGGTTATGTTTGCTTTATTGAGATGCTCTATTGTCTGTTAAATGGTCAAATGGTACCTATTTCTGCAGAGAACTGGTGGGACATTCATTGCCCCGCTATTGCAGTCTGCTGCCAATGAGGTGTTTGGTGCTTTGCAAGCTCACTCCTGATCTTTAGTCCCCTTTAAGACCGGCTGTTAATCTTTAGCACAAGGCTGACTCTGCAGTATAGTGCACACTGGGTTGCCTAACTTCTTGTTTGTGTGTTCCCAGGGATCAGAAACCAGTTTGCTGTTTTCCCCCCAAACTGCAAGCCTTGGGGTCACTGTCATCAAGGTGTCCTTTGTTCTCTACATATGGTCTGTTGCTAACAGCTTTCTTCTTGCTTTTCAGTGAATGCTCACCGTCTTTGACTGTCATTTCCTTTGTGTCCTTAGTAGCTTGTACCTAGGTGATCACTGCCTTCTCTCCCCTCTGTCAGTGCTGTTCCCCGCTACTCCTGAAGGTGTCATATCCCACACATACCGTGCTTGATTACGAAACCAACCAGCTTCTGTCGTGTGCCTGAAACTTTGCTAGAAACTGTGGTACATACAAATGAACTTTAGAGATGGTCTTTCTTGGGGGATGCGCAGATTTATGGGGAGACAAGATGTACCCAGGTGATACAATCAGACAATGCCTGACATGTGGATAGTCACTCGACAAAGCTCTGTTCTAGGCATCCTACGGAATATACAAATCGATGAAGCAGCTCCTGCCTTCAGGGCCCATTCAAAGCTCATTGTTGCATAAGCAAATGTGATCATTGGCATGATATTAGCAAATTCGTCTAAGAGTTTTAGAGGTGGGAAGAGATCCATAAAACCTGTGGGTGAAGTGGGAAGCTAGACTAGTAGAGGTTGTCTCTGAAATAGATCTTCAAGATGCAGAGAGATTTCCATTGGCAGGCAGGAAATGTGGATGTTTCAAACATGAGCTTTCATCTCATTATTGTTTTAACACACACTTATCACCTACGAGGTGCAAGGATTTATGTTAGGTATTAGAATAAGAACCTGAATTGGACAATAGTATGAGCAAAGCCACACTGATGAGGAAAGCCCAAGAAATGATTAGGAAATAGGATGATTGTCCAGAACAGAAAGTGATGCATGTGGTTAGATTCTGGTAGTAACTTAACATGAGGAGAGATTCAGTTCAGCACTCTCATTTGGTAATAGGGAAACTGAGACGCAGGCATGTTAAGTGACTTGCTTCAGGAATATTAACGTTAAGTCAGGACAAGCAGGGAGAAGACATGATAGGGCTTGTTAGAGACCAAGGACTCTTAAGAGTTATAAGGAAGCATCATGGAAGAAGGGTGATCGTGGGCAGATTGCAGGCAGGAGCCCAGCGAGGAAGTAGCTGTGGTTACCAAGCTTGAGGTAATGGGGCTTGAATTAGGGGGATGAGGGTGACAATGAGAGGAAAGGATGTATGTGGGAGACTTTGTGAAGAAAGAATCGATAAAATCTTTATCATGTAAAGTGATAGTTTCGATGCTGTGGTGAAAGAAAAGGGAATAAAAATGCCTGTGGTTTCAAGCTTGGGTGATTTGGAGAAGTGGAGATCAGTTCACGAAAATGAATCAAGAGGATATGGTTCAGGGAAGGAGCAAAGAAGACTCCAGAATGTACCATGTGTGGATGGTAAAGCACATCAGGTGGCCGCTAGTGCAAAGAAGTCTGTGAACAAAATACCCTGATGATTGAGCTCTGCAGTCGTCATGGAAGCCTTTATGAGGAGGGGTGTCTTGAAGGATATATTTACTTGGCAGATACACTCGGGGAGAAATGCCAGGGCTCACTTTGCCCCACAAAGCAGAGTACTTCCAAAAGTTCATGGAAAAATAGTATTAAAAGATAATACAAATCTTTCGATGAACTTTTTGAAGTGTCTTCATATTAAAGATTTTTCATTTTTGCTTTGGGGCCGATCATTTGCCAGGCTTCTTTTTGCTAGTAAAAATAGTAGCTTTGGGTATTTCCATGTACCAGGCATGGGGGCTAAACGTTTTATACAAATATTTTTAATGTAAAAAATCAGTTTTATAAAGTTTAATTTAATACATTTTAAAAAATACTAATCTCATCTAACTCTCATAATCACCATGATGGGGTAGAGAGGTTATTTCATTTTATAGTTCAGAAAGTGAGGTTTAGATAAGTAACTTGCGCAGGGCCAAGTTACAGAAAGTAACCAGAAGAGCTAAAATTGCCTAACTCCAAAACTTAAGTTCTTAACCACTCCCTTATACAGCCTTTTAATTAATACCTCTATTGCTAGGCACTAAGCTTCTCATCCCCTCCTACTCCTAGCCTTTTTCAAATTTTCCAAATGCCTGGAATTATTTCTGTCTCCTTGTTTTTAATTCTCCTGAATTTTAAAATCACAGGAAACTCTCGAATTCAGGAAGTTTTCCCTGATTAATTCCACCTCTACCTAAATAACTAGCAGAGCCTTGACTTCATCTTGTCCAGTAGATTTCATGTTATTTAGTGGAGAGTTCAGCATAAATCCACCCTGCTGCAGACTGGTCAGCAGATCAGAGTTCATGTACTACTGACCATACAGCTGTAGATATTTTCATTTGCAGAGGATTGCACATAAAAAACATATGTTAAAATGGTAAGGCTAGAAACTATTAGTGTTACCCTTCATCTGCAGTATGCATGTTGATTGATTGACTAAGATTCTTGTTGGCATTTGGTTGAGAAGGAAGGCAATTACAGAATATTGATAATGCATCCTAAACTTGGCTTTAAAGTTCTTTAGTGAACTCTTGGGCATGTCTTCGTAAACTAGATTCAGTAGAATATGCCTGTAAGATAAGTCACCTGAAAGACAAGTTTAGTGGGGCATATAACTCCTTTAAAATGCATTTGAATATATGCATATTTCCCCTAATAAACCATTTTTTACAAATTATACTTAGTTCTGATCATTCCCTTTCTCTTAGTGGGCACTAAATCATTCTGCATTTGTGGCTATGCATTTTTTTCTTAATATTTTGGCGTTTTTTTGCTCCTGAGTTAAGGAGTGAAACCATGCCTTATTCATCTTTTTCTTATATACAATGCCTCACACATAATAGGAGCCCAATAAATACATGCCACAAGACAGCATGTTATTCTTTTAGTTAAATTATAAGCAGGGACAATGACTTTTATTTCTTTTGGTTACTATGTTCTCCTAGCAATTCTTCAGTCTTTAGTTCAAAATGATGTATAACAGGTACTCAGTAGTTGGCTAATGAATAAATGGATGAATAAATGACATTTAGCTTGTGATCTTCTAAACCATCCTGGAAATATTTTTAGGGGACTAGGAAAATTACCTGAGTAACAAGATCTGTTGAGTAGCTGCTGGGCTGGGTCTGGTGACTGTATCAAAATCTTCAGATAGGTCAGTAATTCCATTTCAGCTTGTTCATTCTTTGTCTCAAATAAAACAGGTTTTTCTGCATTGATGTTTTAAGATAAAGTGGTGCCCATTTTGCATTTCTGGTTACGTTTACAAAACAGTGTTTTATTGCTACCTAAACATGAGAGGGCTCACAACCACTCCCACTGCAGCACAGTGAGAAAGAGCTGTTATGTGTCTTTGCCCTTAGTTTGAAATATGTTGTACTTAGAGGTCATAGTGTTCTGGTTTGGGTAGCAAATTATTGATCAGAGTATTATGGGAACAGCTGTACTGCTGATTGGATGAAGATAAATATCCAAGAATGCAACTGGTATTACGTGGCATTATTGTTTTTCCTGGGAGCCTGGTCATCCCTTGTGTGCTTTGTCAAAATGGTCAGCAGGTGAATGTTATCAAGAGTTGTGTTAGCAGAGTGCAAGCCAGTGGCACCCAATCCCCTTCATTCACCACTATTTAGATTCTGGCCCTTTGCTCTTCCTGCATCTGTTGTTTTACTCTTTATTTAGGTTTCCTTGACTTTTTAGAACTTCCTTGTCACTTCTCTCTCCTTCCTTTCTTTTTCTTGCTGAAATACTCATATTTTCATCCATTTTTGAAGGATTATGAGGAAACAATATCGTTGCTTGTAACCCTCTTCTCTTGTGTTTAATGGTGCTTCCTCTGATGTCATCAGATACCTTTTTAATTTTATTTTTTATTGTATACATTTAAGCTGTACAACATGATGTTTGGATATACATATACATCATGAAATGATTATGACAGTCAAGTAAATTAATAATCACCTTACATAGTAACTTTTTTGTGGTAAGGGCACCTAAAATCTACTCTTAGCAAAATTTCACTATGCAATACAATGTTATTAACTGTGGTCCTCGTGTGGTACCTCAGATCTCTAAACTTATTCATCCTACATAACTGCAAGTTTGTACCTATATTTCCCCTTTTCCCCTCCTCCCCCCCTTGTCTAATTGCCTAATACAGAAGCCCTTTTCAGGTCCCCATTCTTCTTGAATTATCTGTGCTATTGGAATATTTCCCATTGACCAGGCTGTAGTGAACTTTTCTCCCTTGGTGTTTTATTCTAAATATTTGAGTTTTTGCTAATATTCCTCTTTGCAGTCTCCCAGTTTTCTTCCTTCTTCTTTAAACCCATCTTTTCTCTTTCCTTTGCTGGAAGATCCTAAAGGTCCCTCTCCCTTAAACTTTCAGCATGCAGGCAGACTACACGTAATTGGTCAAGCCAAGGACCACTTCTGAACTGGCCCGCCAGTGGCTCTGTGTCTGGCTGTACTGGCATCATCTCTGAGTTAAGAACCTTGTCTCGGCTTGACTTTGGGACTGGCATTTTAAGCAATACTATCCTTCCTTTATTAACAGAGACAACCCAAAGAAGAATGGTTTATGAAATGATGCTTGAGTAGTCTCCTAGTATAACATTATTCCTTGGGAAGCCCATAGAATTGATAATTCATTTGAACAGTGTACAAGAGTGGGCTGGTATTAAAGTTATTATCATAATACCTTAATTTATAAACATATTTATTTATATTATGGAAACATATTTATATATTACCTTAATTTATATTTAATTTATCTTATAAAATGTAAATATATGTTTACAGTTTAAATTTATGATTTATATTTATATAATATATATTTATATACCTTAAGTTATATTCATATTTCAACTCACAGAGCCAGTCTATACAACTTTCACTTATTGTTTCTGTTTTCCTAAAAGGACTGAAAGGCAAATATTTTACAATGTGGAACTGAGTCTCAGAATTGAGAGGCTTGCCAGTCCACAAACTAGTAATGGCTCTGATGAGATAGGACTCTCAATCTCCTGTTTATTCGAATACTTAACAGATTCCCAATTTTAACATATTATCTCTACCTGTCATTTTCCATATGTGCAAAGAGACTATCTTCAGCTTTCAAAATCCAAATGAGGGCCATATTGTCACAATGAGGAAACCAGGACTCTGGGAGTTGCCCAGGCTCTCTGAGGTCAGCAACCCTCTCTTTCTTCTCTGTATCCCAAGAACACAAAGGCAGTGTAGTGAGATGGTTAAGAGACTGGGTCCTTAAGTCAGGCAGGCCTGCATTTCAAATCCTAGCCCCACCACTTACTTGCAGGGGGACCATGGATACATTTCTTCTTTTGTAAATTAGTGTCTGCTGATTTATTCGTTCAGCAAACATTTACTGATCACCTGTGAAAAATCTTCTAAGGATGCTGTAGTGAACAAGGAAGCAAAAAAGCCTGCCCCCAGGGAGCTTATGTTCTAATGAGTTGTGAAGATTAAATGAGATAATGTATTCAAAGGGCTTTGCACAGTGCTTGGAACAGAAGCAGTAGGCAATAAATAATTTTTTGCAAAATGTATATAAAACCTATAAACAGGGAGGTGATGGCATTTGCCTTTCATCCATAAATGCATCTATTGAGATAGGAAATGTAATATTAACAAAGCCTTTACTTTTCCAAGAACTACTTCATTACATGGAAACTATTCAGAATTTAGCTATAGTAGTTGGGATTTATAATTTAGAGTTCTTTGGTTGCAAATAATGAAATAATAATTATAAAAGAATGAGCTCTAGTTTCCTCAAGCAGAAGGTCAGAAGGATGTTTGTGGCTGATGCAGTTGATGAGAGGGTGTTGAACCAAGTGAATCTTCTAAAAGACCTGGAGCCTGGGAACTAAACTGCAACAGGATTCTGATCATGATTCAAATTTCAATAGGTTTCCCATAGGTTGCCTGTCAACTCCTCGGTGGTGAAAAGAGAGTAGGCTTTTGCCTCCTAGCTCTCAGTGCATATCCAGTGGAGAAGAGATATTTTTATAGATGTGGTGCTGTTACAACATATTGGGCAGTCAAGAAACAACCCATGACAGCTATAGGGTGTTAAAGTTGATGGGGATCTTGTCAGCACAAAATGCTTGACATTAAGGAAAGAAATGGGGTTCTTGTTCCCAACTAAACAGTGGGAATTCTACCACCCAGTGGCTATCCTCTGAAATTCCATGAATTGAAAATAGTGCTTGTGTTTTAGTTACCATTTGCTTTTAAAACATAAATATCTAAGTAAATATGTATTCATCTGTACATATATGTGTATATATACATATACACACTAAATATATTTAACGAAATCTCATGCCTAACATTATTTTCTAAAGGGGAGCCCTCCATCTTGTGGTCTCTGCATCTCATTGGCATTTGTCACTCTGCACTCATTGCCTTTTATATTGTCACAACAATTCCAGAGACACAAAGCAAGTATCAGCAACAAGCATCTTCTGTGAATTCAGTGGTGTGCCGGCTCTGGAAACATGGAGGGACACGACATACTGCCTTGCGTAATTACATGTATTTGCTATCCTGGAGAAATCATTTATGTGTCTCTGCCAAGAAACATTAGCCTTTTCTTTTTTTGAAGTCTTCAAATAATATATGTGGAAATAATATAAGGAAAGTGCATAGTTCAATGCTTGTACTTAATTGGTAGTCAATAAATGGCAATTTGTAGGAACATCCAATACCTTGGACTTCCTGGATAGCTCTGTAAAACTAAAAGTGTCCTTGGGAACAAAACTGCATTAAGAATTCTGGTCAAGATTCAAATTCCAGGGAGGGAGCGTCCAACGCCTGTCCCTGGGCTCTTGCCAGCCCCTTGTTGATGAAGGAGGGTGCGGCTTCTGCTTACTGGGTGCCCATTGTGGATCCAGTGTGTACCTTTAATCAAAGGTAAATTCCAGAAAGGAGGGGCTGTGTCTGTTTTATATGTCACTGTACATGGACACACTTACCATGGACCCTAGCATATGGTATGCACCAAAGAAATATTTGTTGGAGGAAAACCCCAATTGGGATGCTCTAGACAAAGGCCATAGGGAAATGACTAAGCAGCTTGCTTGAGTGGCTGTCATTAGTGCATAATTTTCAAAAGCAACCCTAGAACGGGCAAGGTGTTTTATCTCTGTCATGAAATGTAACCTTTGGAGGGAAGACAAGCAATCACAGTGTGACTTCTGAGAGTGTCCTGCAGCTTTGAGCATGGCCCGGGCCTCTCTCTGATGTGGCTGATGAGAGCCAATAAGCAAAGGCATTTTGTATGTTCAAGTGAACCACGTTGAGTCAACAATGCTTGCAATGACTAATGAGTCCCTGGCATGCAGAAACCAAGAAGCAGTGGCCTGCACCACAGAAAATACCAGCACTGAGTATCCCTGCTCAGAATACTGGCTGCAAAAGTTCAGCATTTGGCATTTTCAACAACTGCTGTGTGATTGACTTTACGGTGGTGGTGGCACATTCCGGAAAGGCAATAAGCTGGGATATATGTTGTGTGATCTTTCTGGAGTAGGGATAGGAATATAAATGTTTTATTTTATATTTTAATTATGACAACACATTTCCAAATATCATACTTTATTTTGGTTCAGGATGGCAGAACCTGGTGGTAGTTAGATGGTTTCCATAGCATAACATAACACTAGCACAATCATTTATTAATTCAATGACTATTTATTGAATGTCTGCTATATGCCAGGTCTGGTGACATTGTGGGTTTTCTGTGTGTAAGCTGCATTGCTTTGGGTTTTGATGTAGCATATTTTTTTTATGTACTTCTTTCCTTGGCTAATTCCTCATTATCAACAAGACTTCCCCTCCTACGTCACTTCTCCCAAATCACCAACCCCTGGCACCCTAAGACAGCTGGGGTGTCTCTACCATGTGCCTGCAGCGGCCATACTTTCCCCCATGATTTCTCAGTCTGCTCTTTCTAATCTGCTCTGCCTCTCCCACTGGATGGGAAGCTATTTGAAGAACTGGTCTATGATTTTTACTTACTCAGTACCGTTACTTAACTCAATGTCTGAAGCATAGTAAGTGTTTATTAAGTACTGCAGAATAAGGAATTAAATAAATGTGAAATTATTTTTGGAGTGCATCATGCAAAACACAACATGAGGTATTTTAAGAAGCATCGAGCATAGTAGGCACTTGCATGTCCTAAAGGTGCTTCTAGTTAACTCAACATTTTCATATAATTGACAAGTGCTTTTTGAATGCCTAGTGTGTTCCAGGTTACCAATTATTTGGAAATAAAGATGAGTATTTTAAACTATAACTATATTAAAAGTTGTTTGTCTTGAGTGCTAAAGGGTTGGTTCAAATTAGACAATGAGGGATGAGGGGTGACTTGAGTGGGAAGATTACTTTAAAAGACTGGTAACATATTTCTACCTCTTTTATATTGAAACAAAGGCCTTTTCTTTCTTCTTTTTTGTTTCCCGTCTTATCCACGCATTCATCCATCTGGGATGTAAGCATTGGTTAGATAATCGGAATACAAAAATAAATAACATACCTTCTCCAGAAATACACATCGTTAAACATTTTTTAGAGGTGAGCCCTACCTTTCAGCCAAACATTTTAGTAAAATGCTTATGATGTCCCATTTTTGTGGGACAAGGCCATCTTCATTTATAGACTTTTTATTCGTTCTCTCAGCCTATGTTTCTTTGGAACTATTTGTCTGCTTGATCTCTCCGTCAGGCCAGACATAGTTTGGAGGCTATAAAAACTTGTACAAATTTCTGGTAACTGGATAGGTTCATAATCAAGGATTATATGAAGTCTAGATGTGCTCATCATGGGCCTTTATTTCCCGGAAGGAGAGAAAACCTGGATACCTTAATATACACAGATGTTAGGAGAGGTCTTTTTTGCTATGGGCCCAGCACGCTTCCGCTGCGCCACTCTGCTGTGTGTAGGAGAGGTCTTTTTTGAAATAACTGTCAAAGGGATTTCCATGACCAAAATAAAGTAACTATGCTAAAAACCCTGTGACCTGATAAGAATTGCCTTGCCTGGATTCCTGGCAACATTATCTATAACTAAAAATGATTCTCCCTTCTCAGAACTAACACTCAGTATCTGAATGACTTATCTGACACTTTCCATATTCATATGGCCTGTGGACTTAGCTATATTTTCACTATTCCTGTCTCATTTCTTGATTAGATTATAAACTCTTTGCAGACAATAAAAATAACATTGGTGGTAGTTAATATTTACTGAAGGCCTCTATGTGCCAGGCAGTATTCTAAGCACTTTACATGTTTTCATTCATTTAATTTTTATAACAACCTATGAGGCAGGTATTTTACCATTATCTTCAGGGTGGATGGGGAACTGAATCCCAGAGAAGTTTAGTAGCTTGCCCTAGGTCCCTAGTCCTAGTAAGTGGCAGGGGGGGGCTCAATGTCCAAGCAGTCTGACTGCATACCCTGTACCCTTATCTACTTCATTATGTGGCTTCTCTAGATAGCTCATGCTTTACCACAGGGTCACTTGCACATGGAAGATGCTCCAAAAATATTTAATCATTGATTTATCAAATAATTCTAAATGTTTTCATGATTGTATCAAGTTTCTATATGTCCTTTTGCATAGTAGATATAAGAGAGTTGTTATTATTTTAATATTCTTGGTGATAATATGAATAAAGAGCAGGGATTATTTCAGATACAACAAAGAATTATCTGCAGAAATCTGTCCTCATTGTCACCACTGAAAATTCATAGTTGCTAAGTGTTCATTAGATTCAGATATGGGAACATGTTTAATCCCCAAATTTGAGATTGGTCTAGTCAACTTTTCCTCCTCAAAATGTATTTCATTTATCTGAAGCAACATAGTAGACATAACTTAGGAAATCTTTCTTTTCATTTGTTTAATAAATAATAATTCTTTGGCCAGTTGTAATAGGTCCTAAAAGGTTTAATGACACTGATGTAAATATTACTTTTATGCTTAATTTTCTGTACCATCTTTCTGTCTCCCATCTCTCACTTTTCCCACCCTAAGAGACATTTCAGAGAATGCCTTCCACTAGTAATGATCCCTTCTTTCTGTACTTACCCTTAATCAAGCTATGAAGTTTGAAGTATTTAAAAACTTTTACTGTGTCTTTGCTTTCTATAATGAAAACCTTCTTCTAATATGGAGAACCAATATCCTAAATGCTAAATGCTTAATTTTAAAAAGTTCTTTATAAATCTCTTATACGAAAAGAAAAGCCTGTGATAGATCTCTCATAGCTCTGGAACCAAATCAGCAAATAATTTTGATTGTAATGATTTCATGAAGATCATTCTGTTAACTTGCAAGCACCACAATGCATCATAAATTCCCTGAGGACAGTGAGGTAATTTGTGTACATGTATGTGTACACGTGGACACATACAAACACATGCTTATGCATATCTGGGTCATGTAGCTCTTGTACATGTCTATTTCATTATACAGGTAAAGGCTGATGTGCTTATGAAAAGATAAAAACTGGGCTTTGTACAAGTATAAAACATGGCACGATGTGCTAACACAGTTTTAAAAAGTTAGGTTAGTGTGCTTAACTAATAATTCATGGGACAGGAGAACTAAAACAGGATCTTAAGTCTTAGAATTTCCATCAGGAATAAAAAGTGGGAAAAACATGCTATATCAGAGATACCATAATGAGGAGGTAGGAAAATGAGGAAACATTTTCAAAAAGGAAAATCAGAGGAGAGTGTTGCAGGAAGGAAAGTAAATGAGCAGTGTGCCCTGGAGAGGAGGCAAGGACAATGAGAGTGGCCAAAGAAACTCAGTGTCAGGGCTGTACGGGGTGGAGGAGACAGTAGAGGCCGAGAGAGACTATCCCCTGTGGAAAGTGATCAGCTGCTCTGCAAATCCCAATCTTTCCAGATCTCCTGATTTATTTTTAAAGAGCAAAAATTTCAGATGAAATTTCCAGGTTAATAAATGTTTAAAATCTTTTGCAGGCAAAAAAACCTGTTAGCCAAACAATACATGTGTCTGGGCCGGTTTGGGATAAAGACCTCTTGTTTGCAACCTGAGCTAGGATGAATGAAATGATATAAACATCTAAGTTTTAGTTCCAAATATGACAGCATGCCTTTCTAGTGGGGAATAAATGTAACCAGACAGAATTTTTCTGCCCTGCGTGATGGTTGCAAGTACTTGAGAAAATGTGCTGAGTTGATTAAAACTCGAACCTTACTGCTTCAGCTATGTTTGTGGACCAGCAGCTTGAGCATTACCTGGGAACTTGTAAGAGATTCAGAATCTCAGGCTGCACCCCAGTCTTCCTGAATCAGAATCTACATTTAAACATCTTAAGGTGATTTGTATGTGCATTATTAATATTTGAGAAGCACCAGATTTAGTAAATTTAGTTTTCTTGTTTTTAAACAGCCCCTGTAAGACAAAGCATACTTCAAAAGTTGGAGCAGATAGCAAAATTTCAGACAACCTTTAGGGTTACTAGTGGAACACTAAATGAAAAAGTTTCACTCTTACTGAAGCTTGACCAGAGCAGTTAATATGGTAATGGTGACATATTTAGTAATGCATTCACCATGTTAAGTTTTTCATGAGAACTTGGTGAGCCAAATACAAAGCTCCACATAGGTAAAGCATTTATTTGGTAATCAGTAAATTACCTTATATAGTCAGCAAATTGTCGAATCCTAGACAACTGATAAGATCATTTGCTTTCATGTGTTTTTTTCAATATTGCGCTCAGTCTCAAGTATAAATTGAATAGAGTGACCTTTTGGTAGTCTATGAAATTGACTGCATTTCCTAAGATTTTGTGGTTTCAATTACCATAAATTTTTGATATTGTGGCCATAGCTATTGCATTGGCCCCAGCATAACAATGTCTTATCATTGGTTCTGATAATGCAGTCTGCAGCTGCACAACACATTACTAAAATGCACGTGAGCATGTGTGCGTGTGTGTGTTCTCAATCAGAACTTCATGTCAAGTACAGGAACAATATTCAATGTCCACAAATCAAATCAAATCACTAAGTATATTGCAAAATGTGAATGACTTTTGGTCCAATGGTGGAAGTAGTGTTCTAGGTTGCTAGCTGGATCTTGAGTTTGTGAGATGGATAAGTCAATTAGTGGTTCCTCACTTTATTAGCAACTTAATTGTCAGAATGTAATGAAATTTCTGAACTGTAGCAACTCATTAGAAGCAAAGAAACATGTGACTTTTTTTCTAAAAGACTATTCAGTGAGCTGTGTTTTGCCCCCAAAAGAGATCTTGAAAATAAAATTAACATTTAGTTTAAATTTATACCGGTGAAAGTATAAGGGTCTTGAATTCTGTCACTGGAATGATGCTCTGGAAAAGTTAGGGTCACTGAAGCAAGGGGAACCTGGATTCAAATTCCTACTCTGCCACGTGTTTGTTATGTGACATTCAGTGACTGACTTAACCTCTTTAAGCCTCACTAATCTTCATCTGTAAAATGGTGAGATAAAATTTATTTCAAAGGTTTATTATGAATATAAAAGAAATTAGCATGTATAAAATGCTTAGCAATATTCTTAGCACTAGCAACAGCTTAGTCAATGGCTGCTATTATTACTCTTTTATTTGTGAACTTAGATGTTTTTCTTCTCTTGCCTTTATCTTGGAATGTTTGATTTAATTTTTTCAACATTAAAGATGTAATCATTAAAAAGCTTGTAGCCCTTTGTATTCTTTATTAGAAAGAAGGCTATATCTTGCTGTCATGCTTGTACTTTATAGAAATTGATGGTTTCTGCCGAAACAGTTACTTTTTAGTTCTCTGGTAGATTGTGGATGTTTTTATTTGGCCTTTATGGCAATATTACTCTGATCACTGTCAAAAGCTCAAAGAAAAATCTTGCTTCTCCTCTATTGCTTTATTATAGCTATACCTCCCAAAGATTTCGGCAATGTTTAAGAATAAAGAGCAGTTGAAGAGTTGTGAGTGGTGATTAAAACTTTACTTCACATTTCAAAGACAGTAATTATTTTCTGAAGCTCATAGCACAAATGAACAATATAATATGCAAATATTTTATTTTCAACTAAAATTGATAATAAAATTATGGATTATTCCATTCCCCTTCTAATTTCCTTTTCTGATTTTCATTTTTTCTACATTTTTTCATTTAGTCTATTATTTCCCTCATTGAGCATTTGAATAATTATATTACGTTGTAGACCAGTGACTCTGCTAGGCAGCTAGGATGCTGTAAACTTCATGAAGACAGGGACAGTGCCTATTTGGTACACTGCTATGTCTCCGCATGCCTGAGACACCTGCCATTCTAAGTCTACAAATAAATAAAAGAAGGAAGGAATGAATAAAGCCAATAAAACATGACTATGGCCTACAAGTAGCTTAAGTATGTATTGTGGCCTTGCCCCTCACCCCTTTTTTTGATATTATAAAGAATTTAGGTAAAATCCCTGCTCTACTTACTGAAGACACTATTTTCCATAGTCTTATTTTTAAATATGATGAATTAATTTATTTCTTCCCTTTATCATCTTCAAACACAAAAAACCCTTTTTCTTGTATGTATCCCCATTTACTTTTCCTATGACTTCAATGGTTCTTGATTTTTAAAAAAGTGATTTTTTTCTCCTAGTTCAACTACTCCAAATTGAAGGCTCTATCTTTGAGCCTTTTGCCAAGTATACTAAACTCAATTTATTATGTAAGTAGAAAGGCTATGTAGTCAGGGGTAAAGATTGTGATGTGGCTCATCTTAGGTAATAGATTAGTTTCTTGTGGCATAAGATTTCCTAGGATTTCTCTTAAGTTTTGCTCTTTCACTCACAGTACAATTTGAAAATGATTTCAAATAAGGAGCATCATTAGAGAAATAGCAGGAAATATTAATATGGTGTTTTATGGTGCCCTTTATGCCCAATATCTCATTTAATTCTTACCTCAATGTTGTGAAGCAGCTATCTCTATTTTTACAGTACTGAGGTCAGAAGGCCCGAATGCCTTCTTCAAGGACAAAAGCCTGTATGTGATAGTATTAGAACTTGAACCCAATTCTTCCTAGGCCATATCCCATAAGATTTTAATTATACTACTTTGGAGATATTCACAATGAAAGAGGCTGGATTAATATTTCAGGGATATTGAATGCTCTTCGAGGGACAAGGTGAACAGCAACTGATGCTATAATGGCACTGAACTATTTTGCTATCAATTTTTATTAGTCCGTTTTGTGTTGCTATAACAGAATACCTGAGACTGGGTAATTTATAAAGAACAGAGGTGTATTTGGCTCAAGATTCTGGGACAGCTGCTTCTGGCTGGGCCTCAGGCTGCTGCTACTCATGGTGGAAAGAGGCAGGCAGCTGGTGGGTACAAGCAGTTCACATGATGAGAAGAAGCAAGAGAGAGAGAGGGGAGGTGCCAGGGTCTTTTAAACAACTGGCTCTTGTGGAACTAATAGAGTGAGAACTCACTCATTACTCCCCCTCCCCCAGGGAGAGCATAAATCCATTCATGAGGGATCCGCCCCCATGAATCAAACAGCTCCCAACACTGCCAGATTGGAGATCGAATTTCCACATGAGTTTTGGAGGGGACAACACATCCAAACTCCATCACAATTGTTAAAGCCTGATATTTTCATATTGTTCCTGGAGGTGATTGGCCCTACTCCAGGGCCACCTCTAGCTAATAGCATCAGACCTTTCACCTATAAACATATTACAGCTGGCTGACATTATCCCAACAAACAGAGCTGGAAAGTTTGTCTACAACCATTGATATCAGCTGGGGTGATGAGAACTTTGAAGAGGCTTAAGCGTGAGGGCATCATGGTGTCTCTTCTGCTTCTGTGGCTTTGCTATAGAGTCTCAGACAAAATCTATTGTTTTGATTCAGGTTGTTATAGTCTACTTGCTATTTTGAGGTGTTATGAGGATGACATAAACTTGTCAAGCATTCAACTATATAAGTATAATACAAATTCAGTAAATATTGCTTAAATGATTTTGTCTGAGATGCATGAATCTTTAGTACTATATTCTTATATAATGCTTCTTAACTCTTCCTCAAATCACATAGTTATTGTGTTATTTTTACATTAATAACCTTATGGAATAGCCCTGGCAGATTTCACTAGTGCCTATTTATGGATGAGAAAATTAAGGCCCAAGGAAGGCAAATTCAACCTCATGGCTACAAAGTTGAGTAGTTCTTGACTGACCTTTATTAATTACCTAATCATAATTTTTCTCCTGACTTTTTGACACACACTACAAACACACACACATACTCTGTGGCTTTTAATTTTTATATTTCTATTTTCTGAGTACAAAAACACTCATTACAGAAAGATTACAAAAAGACAAATTGACTTTAAAAGTCATCTGAAGTCTCACCTTGTAATATTTCGGTGTTTATTCTTTCAAGTGTTTCTCAGTATACATGCATAGATCATGGGCTGAACAAGTGCTCTTTTTCTTGGTTGATTTCATAAAATTCAGTGGGCATGCTTCATTTAACAAATATATACCTATGTCATCCTTTTCATGCATATAAAACATTTCACCGTATGAGTTACCCTGGTTGTCTTTTTACCTGTGAACCCAACCTCTTGTAGCCTGCCCAGCCTATGGTCAAAGAAAACTCTAATATGATCTGTAGCTTTACTGTGATTTGTGATTTTTTTTTTGGAAAAGGGATCTAGCCTGAAGGCAGTAGTCATTGTCACGAGGGTCTTGGCTGGTGCGTGGCCCTGTCATACGCCAAAGGGATATATCTGATGGACTTAGTAAGTACTGATGCAGGGTCTGAGTGGGTAATTGAGGAGAGAACTGGGACTCAAAAAAGAAAACCCCTCCGGGTAAGGGGGCCGGGCTCAGTATGCACTGGATAAAGATAAAGCATTCACATTCTGTGTAACACATGAGGGATTCTGAGCATTTCAAGGTGGGACACATGGTCCTCACTGATGAGCAAACCTTTTCTGCTTCAGCCCACAAAATAGAGTATAACAAATATTTTCACCTTTCCTCCAAGGCTCTACTATGCAGTCTTTTATAGGAGTGGTTCTCAGTCCTAGCTTCCATTAGAATCCCATCTGGGGAGCATTTAAAAATACTAACTTCCATCTACAAAGATACTGATTTAATTGCTCTGGGGTGGGCTCCAATCATAAATATTTTTTTAAATTCACAGATGATTCAAACTTTACAGCCAACATTGAGATTTATTCCTTTGTAGGTATTTTTCACTTCGTGTAAAACTAGTAGGTAATTTTTCTTTTAGTCAAGTTTTTGCACAAAGAATTATATCAAACAGTTTTAGAGATTTAAGTGTTTCTACGTTATCCCAGTACTAAGCCTTTTCTAAGAAAAACATTCATGCCTTGCTTTTGTAAATAACTCTGATTTTTAAATATATTTGGCTTTCCTTAAATACAAGTTGAGTTCTTATTGCTTTATCCATCCATTTATTTCTCATGGTTGTTTATTTTGTTTACAATAATTAATTTTGTCAATAGTTTGTCTTACCCTATAAAATAAGTTCCATGAGGGCAAGGATTTTTCATTCTGTTGTTCATTACTATAGTCCCAGTGTCAAGAATGCCCACCACACAGTAAGCACTCAATAAATATTTGTTAACATTTTTGACACTCATTTTGATGCACAAATTATAATTCTTATTCCTAAGAAGCTTATGATATATTGAAAAATATAAACATTAAAATTAATAATAATGGTCCAGTATCTCTATAGAGGTCAATATAGCAGAACTTTCCATTTACAATATTTTAAACAATATTAAGGCCTAAAGAAGAAAAATGGCAAGTGTAGGAGAAAGATTATTCTTCATGATTATTTCCTTTTATTCTCCCAGAAGCATGGTCTAGTAGGAAAACTAAGGAGCAGGTAGGCCCAAAATAGATATAGAATTAGATCAGTTATTAGTTGGCTTTGAGAAAGTCTGTTGAATCCTTTGGGTGTCAGTCTTCTCATTTCCAAAAGCATAACATTGCGTGAGTTGACTATTTGTGGCTCTTATTATTTGGTGTTACTACATCGAGTCATTAAGTGACTTGTTTTCTCCTTTCATTGTTCTGTAACTCTTAAATTTTTATGCAGATTAGTTTGCAATTCTCCTGTCATTTCCCATGTTCTTACACGGACAGGTCCCATTATCAAACTCATTTTTAAAAATGCCCACTTCAGTGTTGTTAGCCATTTTGTCTAACCCAATGGCATATGCTACTCTGCTGTGCATGCTTACCACATGTGCGTGTAAATCACGGATAACCATGAAGGAGTCTGCATTTGGAAAGGAGTCAGTATAAAGTATTTAAAGATTCTTCATAAGAGGTATACTCAGTCTGGCATTAAAAGGAGCTCAGTCTCTAAATCCTAGGAGATTGTGAACTTACCCAGATAAAACCTAAACCCATGTAGAACACTTAGATAGACTTCTTATATTGTATTTACTTGGCGAGCATTTATTGACAAAACACTATTCTGTGCAGAAAACTTGGATGTAAAAGTTGCTCAAGGAGTCCAAGACCCAATCCCAGTCTCTAAGTGGCTTCTAGTCTCTTGGGAAAGGGACACAAAAGGCCCAGAGGATTACCAGGAGGCACACTTAGATTCCCTTTACCCTGGATGGCCTCACAGAGAGGCCATCTGAATAGCTTTTAACGACCTTGAGACAATTTTCTCTCATTCTGATGCTATTGCCAGTATATTATAGTAATCAGATCATTTGACATCACCTGTACCTTAGTGTCCAACCTTAATTTACCAAGTGTAGATCCAAGTGTCAGGAATCTGCAGCTGCACAATTTCACATATACCTTGTGGTGCTAAGTCTTTATGAGCAAATAGCATTGACCTCTGTGATGGTGTCTTCTAAGCACATCTTTTAGGAATAAAATGTACTATCTTATAGAGAACCTTTTGGTTGTAACGGGAAATTACTATTTCTTACATATTCAGTCTGAAAAACACTGGTTTTGTCCAGGGTTAATGTAGTCTGCTAATTCACAGTGCTTTGTCAGTTATTTACAGTAGGCCTCCTTCCTGAAGTCCTGGTGTTGCTATTCTGATTGATCAATACTTATGAGTAATGTTTGTTAAATATTTTGACTGTCACCCCCCTCATTTATACCTATATGCAAACTATGCAAAAATAATATCTTACTCATTGCAAGTTTCTACCTCAGTGCCTTTGCACTTACTCTTTTCTCTGTCTAGAACATTTCTTTTGCAGCTATTATGGCTTACTGCTCAAATACTACTCTCTCTCTTTCTGTCTCTCTCTCTCCATATATGTATATATATTCTATCTGTATTTGGATAGGGCTTATTGGTTATTATCCGTCATCCTCTCTCCACAAAACTAAAATATAAGTTCCTAGAACACAAATTCCAGCACATAGTAGGTACTCAATAAGTATGTATGTAGTAATTATGTATGTATTTGTAAATATGCACATAAATATACATGCATATATACAAATGTACTTGTAGATACGATATAGGCCTGCATGTGTGCACAAGTGGAGAGTGTGTCAAGTATAGATATTATAGTTCAGCTTGGTACAGATTTCAGGTGATTGCTCTGTGCAATAAACTTGCCAACAGTCAGTGATCATATCAAGCCATGCCTGTTAATTCCAACATATCAACCTTCACAAATAACTAGTGGAAAATCGCCTTTATACAAATTGTAGGGAATTCTGAGCATTTATGTATTTAATAATTTTGATATCACACTTACAATTTCTATATTGTGGAGGCTTATTGTGTAGTCAAAATCTAATTTCCCTCTATTATGGGATGTTTTTCGACAAATCTGTATTTGTCTCACTTATTTTGAACTCAATCTAGTGCAAGAGGATGATAAAAATGATAATATTAATAAGAGTAAACACAATTCTTCACTATATACCAGTCACTAATACATAATTTGCATGGATTAGCTAAACTGATTCTCTGAATAAACCCTACAATGTAGGTCTTACTGTTATAATACACTTCTCAGACATGAAATCTGAGCCACAGAGACATCAAGTAACTTGCTGAAGGTCACACACCTTGTAAGTGAAGTACTCAGAATCTAAAATCAGGCAGTCTAACTTCAGAGCCTATATTTTGCCTCACTGCCTCTTTCATAAGAATATAAAAATATAAGACCTTGATGCTTATTTTGAGCTTTTAAAAAATCTTAAGAAGTCTAGAAATGCTTGAGTACTCCTTGAAAGTATATAGACGAAAATCCTTAAGAATCATTTAGCATGTAGTTTATGTAATCAAATAGACTACAAAATCAAAATGAACTTTATGATAATGGTGATGGTCAGAAGATGTTAAAGAAAGAATGGCTGGCAATAAAAAGAGTGAGATGCCATAGGACTAATCAAAAAGAAATTCAGGAAGTGAATAACCAATAAACTGTAACCACCAGGGAAGCATAGACCGTAAAATATCTAGGCACATTAATGTAAGATATTGGGAATAAGAATTCGCATAGAATAAATAAAAAATACGTTGTTAATAACTATTAAGATGTAGAATTGCATATGTTAGAGGCGGTGAATCTAGCCTATAGAATTATAAATTCCAAATTGATTTATACACTACTCAATAGTCACAAATTCACAAATTACCGAAACTTGCCTGATTATTAGAATCAATTGGGGCTTATCAAAATTGCAGAATCCTAGGCAGTTCCTCTAGGACAGTCCTTCTCCACTGAGGGTAGTTTTGCCTCTAGGGAACATTTGGCAATACCTGCAGACATTTTTGGTTATTGTAACTGGAGAGATGCTACTGGCATCTACCAGGTAGTGGCCAGGGTTGCAGTTAAACATCCAAAAATGCACAGGGCAGCCCCCACAACAAAGAATTATCTGGCTCAAAATGTCGATAGTACTGAAGTTGAGAAACCGTGATCTAGAGATTGATTTAGTGGTTTGTGATCGGGCCCAGAAATCTGTATTTCTACCCAGGAATCCAGGTTATTCCAGTAAAGGATTCAGGAACTTGGAAATCACCGTATGAGCTGGATTTGTTGAAAAACATCATATAGAAGAGAAAATATTTAAAGCAGCCTTGAGGTAGGGATAGGAAATGAACAAATGAAGGGAAAAAAGAAGAACATTCTAATAGAAAAGTAACTCACACTCAGTAGGACCAAAGACAGACTATAAGATAACAACACCAGGCCAGCAATAAACAGTGAGAATCAATTTCAAAGCAATCTCCTCTTTCTACACGGAAGGCCAGCTCTGCTTCATGGGATGTAACTGTGACTCCCCACCTTAATTTATATCTGTTGATAAATAACAGATATGCCTTTCTAACTCATTTTGTATCCCCTAATATGAAGAAAAATTAGAGTAGCCCATGTCCTCTCATTTTTGTTCTAATAACCTTTTTCATAAAATCCCAATATATAAAGAAAGGGAGTGAAAATAATATTTCATCAGACATAACTTGTTTGATATCCAACTCTGCCTCTCATTAACTGTGTAAGTGTGGAGCTAATAACTGGGTTAAATGGGTAGTTTTAATAAAATAATAAATGTAAAGAAATTAACTCAGCATCAAGAATAGAGGAAGCACTCGGTCAAGGTCAGCTTCTGTTCACTATTTTTATAATTAGAATAACATTTACCTGAGAGAACTATAACACTACTTAAATGAACAGAGAAAAGGGAAGTTCAGGTTTAAGATGATGATTGGTACCTTGTTATTAATCTTAGCAACTAATTATTTTGTACTTTCTTTTGATTAAAGAGGATTGAGAAAATGCTGCTTCGTAGAAATGAATATTTGTAAATAGTTCCAGGTGTTAAACTGCTAGCCCTCACTTCTCAAGACTTTTATTTTTATCTTGATATCAATACAAAATGATTCCATTGGCTAGTTAATGTAGTGGTGGGCTCCACTGTGTTTATGATAAAATAGATAACACATTTGAGTGTGCATGTTGCTTTCTAAAAAAGTTAGTTATATTGACAAATGAATTCAATTATATAAATACACAACATACATCATAAATACATTATGTATAATTAATCTTTTCAGCAACTATTCTAATGTTCAGGGTTCCATGGAACACAGTTTGAAAACCTTTGGCTAATATTAATATATATTCCCAGCTTGTAGATGAGTGTATTATAGGGCCTGAGATGAAGAAGCTCACTCTAGTACAGATAGACTCCCTCAGTTGTTTTCTCTTGATTAGTGAGCCAACACTCCTTAACGAGCAGATAGTAAGTTTGCCTGGCATGATTTTCTCTTCACAAAACCATCCTGACTCTTCCAAGATGTTTGCAAATTGATTGCTTGGTGATATGTTCCTGTATCCTCCCAAACAACAGAGTTGGGGTGAATCAATCTCTGCATTTATAAGACCCATTCAAACCCTTTCTTTTACAAAAGATGGGCATTACACTTACTCTTACAGATTCAGAGACTAAGGGTTAAGAATTAGCCCCTCTGTAGGTATAACTGTTCATATTTCTTTTTTTCCCACTAAGAATATACAGGCTGCTGGCCTGGCCTTTCAGCTGGTACATGTGAAACAATGCAAGCTTATTTTAAAACACAGCCTAAGTTAAATATCATTAGCAAAATAATCTGTGGGAGGTGGGAGGAGACAGAAATTACAGACAAAATAACAACAACAAAGGAAGAATGAAAAGCCACATTTTTATAGTCTTAGGACAGGTTAGACTTTTTAGTTATTTTTCTTATTTATTTTTGTTAAGCATCTATATGTCAAGTATGTTAACAGTAATCAAATATACCTCAGAGCTTCTATTTGAAATAGGCCATGAAGAAGATAAGTCACTAAAATATATATTGAGTTGTAGAGATAAATGTCAAAGTGAAAAATACACTAGGGAAGGTGGATAGAATGTGTCCAGAGTAGCTGGGAAGGTCTCACTGAGAAACTGACACTTGAGTAAATGAGAGGATGCAGGGGCAAACCATGTAGTCATCTGGCAGAAGAGCCTTTTAAGTCTTTCTCTGCCTTTTAAGCAGAGAAAACAGCAAGTACAAAGGCCTTGGGACAAGAGAATTCCTGGCATTTCTGTAGACTAGTGAGGCAACCAGAGCGGTTGTAAAGGATTCAGCCAGGTAGGTGGGGGTACTGATGGGGTCAGATGATGTTGGCCTAGTATAGGGCAAGTGTACATCCTGGTTAGCCTGGGATCATCTGAATTAACCCCTGAGTAGTTGATTATTGATATTATTCCCTCTCACACTCAAAAGTGTTCTGGCTTAGATGATAAGTTATATGGTGACCCTAGGGTAGTAGGTCACTCTCAAGATGCTGGCTTTGGGGCCGAGCCCATGGCGCACTCGGGAGAGTGCGACGCTGGGAGCGTGGCAACGCTCCAGCCGCGGGTTCGGATCCCATATAGGAATGGCCAGTGCACTCACTGGCTGAGTGCCGGTCACGAAAAAGACAAAAAAAAAAGAAAAAAAAAAAAAAAAAAAGATGTTGGCTTTGGCTTTTAGGTATGGGAAGCCATAGAAGGTTTGGTCAGAAGAGGGGCGAGATATGACTTAGGTTTTATCAGGATTACTTAGTCTTCTGTGTTGAGAGTGGAATATTGGGGTGGAGTGGCAAGTAGCAAAGGTGAAAACAGAGAAGCCAGTCATGAGTAGTGCAGCCATAGAGTTTTGAGATTTGTCACTTGAGGATATGTGGCTAGCCAGTGGTGGAAATGGAACTAGGAATAATGTTCCTGACTTCCAGGCTGGCGTTCTTTCCACTGTGCCCAGTTTCTCTCTTATTTTAAACTTGAAGACAGATGGAATGCCTTGCTGATTCTTTTCAGGTCTAGTAAGGCTCCTGTTTTTATTTATTTTATTTTTTTAAAAATTTTAACTTCTCAATATACATTTTAGTTGATTTTCATATCCCTTTACCTGTTTCTCTTCCCCCCGCCCTCCCTCCCCACAACATCATATCTGCTCACTTGTCTTAACAAATTCATGGAATTGTGATTATTGTGTCTTCTCCCCACCCTTTATTTCTTTGTATATTTATTTATCTATCTATCTATCTGTCTGCCTGTCTTTCTGTCTATCTATTTATTTATTTATAGCTCCCACAAATAAGTGATAACATGTGGTATTCCTTTTTCTGTGCCTGACTTGTTTCACTTAATATAATTTTCTCTAAGTCCATCCATGTTGCTGCAAATGGTAGTATTTCATTTTTTCTTATAGCAAGTGGCATTCCATTGTGTAGATATACCACAGTTTCCATATCCACTCATCTGATGATGGACATTTGGGCTGGTTCCAGCTCTTGGCTATTATAAATAGTGCTGCAATAAACATGGGAGCACAGGTATCCCTTCAGCATGATGTTTTCCATTCCTCTGGGTATATTCCCAGCAGTGGAATACCTGGGTCATATGGTAGATCTATCTGTAATTGTTTGAGGAACCTCCACACCATTTTCCATAAAGGCTGCACCATTTTGCATTCCCACCAACAGTGTATGAGAGTTCCTTTTTCTCCACAACCTCACCAGCATTTATCATTCTCAGTCTTTTGGATATTAGCCATCCCAACTTGAGTGAGATGGTATCTCAGAGTGGTTTGGATTTGCATTTCCCGAATGCTGAGTGATGTTGAACATTTTTTCATGTGTCTGTTGGCCATTCATATATCTTCCTTTGAGAAATGCCTATTCAGCTCCTTTGCCCATTTTTTAATTGGGTTATTTGTTTTTTTGCGGTAAAGTTGTTTGAGTTCTTTGTATGTTCTGGATATTAATCCTTTGTCAGATGTGTATTTTGCAAATATTTTCTCCCACTTTGTTGGTTGTCTTTTCACTTTGTTGATTGTTTCTTTTGCTGTGCAGAAGCTGTTTAGTTTGATATAATCCCATTTGTTTATTTTTCCTTTGGTTGCCTGTGCTTTTGGGGTCCTATTCATGAAGTCTATACCGAATCCTACTTCCTGGAGTGTTTCCCCAATGTTTCCTTTAAGGAGTTTTATTGTTTCAGGATGTATATTTAATTTTTAAATCCACTTTGAGTTGATTTTGGTATATGGGGAGAAGTATGTGTTTAGTTTCATTCTCCTAAATATGAATATCCAGTTTTCCCAGCACCATTTGCTCCTGTTTGATTGCACAATACCGTTCCTTTCTCTTCCCATAGTGAGAAACAGGCGTGAAACATCTCCTATTTTAACAAAATTATTTTGCCTTATTTTTATTATATTGGTTATGCATATTCATGGGGTACAAAGCTGGCCATCCCCACTTGTACCCATGATGTGATGGCCAGATCAACACTATCAGCATGCCCATTACCACAAAATGTGATTATTTTTTATTTCCTGAAATAGTTCATTTTGCATTCATCAACCGGGATTTTTTTAGGCCTTTCAATTTGAACCCTGTATTTATGCTTTTGGCTTATGTAGCCTCTCCAGAACAATGAATTCCACAGATTCAGTACATGCTTATGAACTCATGAACGTGTGATATAAGCTAATAAATTAGAATGGAGTCTAAGTACAGATGTGAATATAAATTTTATTTCTGCTTCAGTAGGAGCACATGTATTGATGGGATTTAAATGGATTCCCACAGGTCTAAATCTATCTCTGGAGAGAACTCTTCAATTTTGCTTATATTTCATTTCAACTTGATTCTTATTTTTGCAGGCATTATCCTCAGTTTCTCATCATTGCTTTCTTCAGTTAGAGTGGATAACTGGGAAGAAGGATGTATGCGCTTATGACATATTTTTACATAGTCAATTACACTTGAATATGTGAGAATATACTCAATAGATTGAGATGTACATGTACATAGATTCTGTTTTAAATATGTATACTTGAGAGATAAACTCATGAGTGTTGGGAGGTGGTATGTATAGATACATTCACATACATGGTATTTCTATTATTCTGTATGGCCCTGGGGAGTTACCCAGACAATGAAATCACAATTTATGTTCTTTGTGCTAGCCCCTAAATCAAACAACTTTGGCATCCAGCAGGGCAAGTACAGTGTCATAAATATGCTTATCTCTCCTGGGAAAACAAGAGGAATAAGCTAACTCTCAGGGCATTTATAAGAAATGCATAGACACAAACATATTTTATATGCATGGTGGTCTTTACTGTCTTGACTACTTTTCTTTTGCACATATATGCTTAAGATTCCTCAAATCTTTTTTTCCTACCTTGAAATGCCCATCGTGTATTCAAAGCCCTGTATTCTATATGCTAAACAAAAATTTAGTGGGTCATGTTAGGGACTTCTATTGAATAGGGCAGGAGCTAGACACCTACTAGTAGTGCCATGTGGGGATACTGCCCATTTTCTGTTGAGTGTGTGAGAAGGTGGAAGACCAAGTGTTGGTGCCCACACTTGGGTGTAAGAGAAGGAAGAAGAACCATGGTGGATTGTAGAGAGTTTAAGGAGAGAAAGAGAAAGAGGAATAGAAAGAGAGTTGCTTAAACATGGGGGTTCAAGGGCTGGCCGGTTAGCTCAGTTGGTTAAAGTGTGGTGCTGATAACACCAAGGTCCAGGGTCCAATCCTTGTACGGGCCAGAAAAAAAAAATGGTATTTAAAATATTTCACAGCCTCTTTAGCAAAGGCTCAGACCACTCAGAGCAAACATGTACAATAAACAATCAGCAAAGTGGTATCTTTCCTGATTATAATGTTTTAAAGAAAATAAGCTTAAAACCTCAAATTCTATTTCAATGGTCTAGTCTGGATTATTATCTCTTAATTTCATTTCAGAAGAACAACTTTGTTTTTTTTTTGTTTTGCATTCATCTCACAAATCTTGAATCAAACTTTACACATCAAAACCAAAATTTATACATGCAAGCTTTTTTGCTGATTTGTGCATGAAATTGAGGTACAGAGCTTTCTGTATGGAGATTCAGGAAAGGAACACCTATGATCGATTGTATCTTTTATTTGAACTTCTGAATCTGTCGTAAAAGTCACTTCTCCGTTTAGTTTTTGAACTCCTTTTGGGGACTACTAGAACAAATAATCCAAAATAGTGGATAATCCAAAAATGTCATTTACATTTGGCTTCGGAATACATTACCAGATGTTACTCTAGCAGATTTCCCTTCCTAATTAGGCCCCACTTAAAGTAGGAGTTAATTTTGTCTTCATTAGCTGTTTCCAAATCAGCAGGATGGGGCAAAGGGAAGCCCAGGGCATGCTGGGTATCTGGGGGAAGCTGGCCCAGTGCTAGAAGTTGGCAGTAGATTGTGCTCAAAGAATGAAATTCAAATACGATTAGTCAAGATGATGGGCATATATACTGGAAATGATTAGAACACCTTCTTGAAGAATTCTCAGGCCTTTATCAACTCTTTCTTTCTATTCATCATGAGTGCAGGAAAAGTTCCATAACAGGAATTAGGCAAATAATAATAACCTGAAATTTTGCATAGAAAAAAAAAAAATAGAGGCTCAGAGAGGTTAAGTGACCTCTCACACAGATTGATCTCTAGGTAAACAGTACCTAAGATACTGAAACTGATTAAAGCATGAGAAGACCCCACTGTTTCCTTCTTATTGATGATTTGAATAATGAGGAAGCGAGTATTCTCCTGGCCTAATTCGCATTAAGAGAGCTAAGATAATGAAGCTGTGATTAAATGGCTATTAAACTATTTTTATCAAACAGAGATCAAGCGAGTGTGAGAATCTGGGGATGCAGAGTATAATTGAAAATCTACAAGATGCAGAAAAAATCACTATCATAAGCAGGGCTTGGTCCTTCCGTAATAACCTGCATTTAAAAATCTTTGGAATACCCCATACAGTTTTCACTCTGCGTTCTCCCTTCAGGTGTCAGTTAATATCTTGGAATCCCTCATCTCCTCCTTAATTTAGTGGATTTATTCACCCTCTGTGTGTAGTTGGGTGAGTTGAATGCACTGTCTACCCTACTATGTATAACTAGTTGGAAGATCCTTTTGCCAACTGCTCACAGAAGAGAGAGTGCAAGATATTATAGACTGGATCCAGAATTTCAATCTTGAGGTGACCCTGGGCACTCAAAGGGGTAGAATCTACCTTCTTTTAACTGTGACTTTTGAATTATGTCAGACTTAATGCAGGTCCTATATAAAGACTGGCAGTCCCAAAGAGCAGTGATGAACTTTCTAATTTTGTTAGAAATGATGTGGCTTAGGAATTGTAGATTCTAAATTTTGGGTTGTTAGTATAAGTGCATGTGTATCATGTGTCACTGGAATTTCTTTACACCTTGAATCAGTTTTTGTTGATGTGCTCTCATTCTTTCTGGAGAGCTCTTAGAGAAGAAAATGTTATGGTCACAGATACCTTTATTGAGATCGGAAGAATTGCATCAGGAAATGCTGCTTAACAGCCATAGAGCTAAACTTTGGAAATGCCTGTTGGCCTGTTTTCTACCTGGATTTCTACCTCTGCAGTGGCTCCAAAACTGAGCTTAGTTTGTGTAGCTGCAGATGACTACCCAATTGGTGATCTGCTTTCCTTCACATGTCTCTGCTTTTCTCTTCTTTTTTAAAAATTAGATGGAGCTAAGTATATTTCAAACAACTAGAAAGCACAATCAGACCCGAGTCTTTGAAAGGATATCTTGCAATGTCATTTTCCTGACTAATGTTTTTCCATACCCTGTCACCTGTGAACAGACATGTGTTGGTAGGCCAGTTTGCTTCATCTGTGGTGACTTTGATTTATTTGCTCTGTAAATTGGGACCAAAGCTATAATGTAAAGTAACATTAATTGTTTAACAGAGTCCTCTTTGTCACAACCATTGCCTTCTCTGGGGCGTTTGATTGTTGAAACTTGTATTAAACTAATTGAAATTGCCATAGTGAGGGGCCGTGTCCACTCAACTTTACAGACAGGGAGTATCTGTTAAGCTTTAACACAAAAGTATCATTGGTAAATATCAAGCTTTCTTCCTCCGCCTTCCGTGATTAAAGAAAACAGAAAATTTTAAATAACAACATTTTTTTCTTCATTAATTCAAGAAGAACTTTACTAAAATAAATGGTCTTGGAGTACCTCTCTGGGTCAGTCATGTACAGGGATGAAGATAAAAATATTAAATCATTATTTCTAATGGACACTGACAGTAAATAATGATTACTGCCCTACTGGTACATACTGGTTAAATACTAGACTCCCTACCTACATATCCCAATGCATACACATACACACACACACAAACAGACACACACACCATGCCAATCTCACATCCCTCAAATTCTTCTCTTCTGTTGTGGTTCCTGTAGATAAGAGAATTAAAATGGTTGGTGGTTTAATCAGATCTTGTAAATTAATTATGACATCAAGCTCCAATATTTCTGCCATTGTATTTTGGTATGCATTAACCCAGACTTATTAATGAAATTGGAGGAAACTAGTTAATTTCACTGTTCTTTGTCATTTTGATTTGATTGGAATTAATGCAGTTTGTTTACACTAGGGATCGAGCTAAGTGCTATTGTATTATGTGATTGAGAGCAAATAGCAGCTTGTAGTATTGCTGGAAAGACAAACACAAAATTTAAATTGGGATAAACAAAATTTCTCATTTATTGGTAAACATTCTTAACTATCTTTCTTGAGCTGTGTTTGAACTTCAGTGAAATAAATCTTTCTGAAAAATGGAATACCTGGAAAAAATGTCCAATTTACTGAAATGTGTCTGTGAGTGGGTGTGCGTTTGAGACGTTTTCTAATATTATTTCATTAGATAATATGGAGATATTTATAATAAGTAAGCATTAATTTTTAGATAATTTAAAATGATACATGTTTTTTTAAATATAATCTTATTCAGAACAGTTTAATAATCTGAATTTTGTTTTTGGCATGTGGGGGAATCTAAAAAGGAGATGGTTGGAATCTTTGGATACCAGATTATGATCCTGGGCAGAAAATAAGGGAAAATTATTTCAGTATCTTTATTATCAGGATTATGATTCCCAGAAGAGTTGAGGCTGGGGGTGTTCAATAAGATTTTGTTGCTGAATCGTGCAATTTGTATTTTAACAAATTGGTCAGTTTATGGAAGTAAATAGTACCACTTTGAAGCTAACAGTTACCGCTTTGGATTAGAATTTACCTCCTGCAGTAGAGTTTTAAACCTCATACAGTTGTCACACCAGATTGTGCCCAAACTACTTGACTCACAATCTCAGATACAGAGGCATTAGGGAAATGCATTATGCAAATGTAAAAAATGCCAATTAAAGTCTGCCTTGAGTACAAATGGGCTCTTCTTGGCCCCTTGAATCCAAAAGATTAATAAGTTTATAGTTTTTACTCCTGGATGGAAACTGATCAGTAATGAGGGAAAATAATTTTTATGTGAAAATAGAATGTATACATGATAAGGGCCTGCCTAATTTCTCTAGTAATACAATTTGATTTTCTGATTAGCTGTCTTATTCTGTGATTCTTGTAATTTTGTCAGGTCAATTAACTGGAGTTCAATGCTACAGGGAAAGGAATGTGGGCCCTGCTGGCTTCATTAGATGTCAGCAATGTAGGTGCATTTCATAATAGAATCTGTGTGGATAATTTAGCCCATATTGTTAATGTCATAGTATACAGAACTTAAAAAAGAAGACTTTTGAAGCAGGTCAAATTGGACAAAGTGAAGTGCTGAAGGAAGGAAAAGAAGTGGTCTATATAGCGTATATTGTTGGCAGTAAATGCAGATCAATGGATTATTCATCAAGTAATCATTGATTCCCTATCCCGTGGGCCCAGCACTGGTACTGATTGTCCAGGTGCATAGAATATACACAATGCCCGGTTAATAAGGCACATAAGCTCCAGTTTGGTAGTATTTGAATGTTTATGTATGGAATACTGAAATAAATATTATCTTTTATAATAAATTGTTTACAGGTTCTTCCCTTCCACTGAGGGATTCTCAAAGGGACAGAGTTTTGTCTTGTTTCTTAGTATGTCTAACACCTAGCATGGCACAGAGTAGATGTTCAAAAATGTTTAGGAATGAATGATTGAAGATTAACTTTCCAAAAGTGTGTTGGTGGGAATGAATCTAGGAGGTGGGAAAACAAGTTAGAATATACAATTACTTGTTAACAGGGATACTTTCTGAGAAATACGCCATTAGGCTCTTTTGTCATTGCTTGTGTGAGCATTCTGGAGTGTATTTACACAAACCTAGATGATATAGCCTGTTACACACTTAGGCCGTATGGTATAGCCAACATCATATATATGCTCTTTCGTTGACAGAAACATTGCTATGCGGCACATGACTATATTAGTAGAAACCTCCTATTAGAAATCACGTTGCATTAGAATAGTATCCCTGGACACAAGAAATGGGTGAATTTAAGAGATATTACAATGTTAGACTCTACTCAGTGACTGACCAGATGAAGAGGAGTCAAGGTAGTTCCAAGGTTTAAGTCTGAAGAATTGTTATCCAAACTAAAGAAGTCAAGAGAAATAGCAGTTCTGTTGCAAAGGGTCCAAAGTTTGGGTTTTGGAGATGTGGGAGCTATTATTACAAAGCAGAAATGTCCAGTAGGGTTAAAGATTTATGACTAAAATTGGGAGAGATGTCAGGGAGAGAAAAAAATGATTTTGGAGTGTTCAGTGATGAGATTATAATTGAAACCATGAAAGTATATAGTTTCTCTTGGCATAGTTTCATTTCTGGTGGTGTTCAAATAGGGGATTTTAAAAACATTTTTGGGGGTATCCTGTACAGGGGAGTCAAACACTATATCTGAAAATGAAATAGATGATGGTTCAAATTCTCTCAAGTCCTGAGATTTTCTAAACCTCTTGTACTTAGGGAAATAAGACATGAGCATGTGGAAAATGAGAACAAGACAGAATCATACACAGCATTGTTAACCACTGACATAACCAGCAGTTAAATTGGACAGCTCAGCAATCAGAGATTGGTATAGAAGAAGTATTCATTAGTTATGTGATTCAGTCCAAAAGTGGATTTGGAGTTTGAGGAAGCCATGGTCTTTGTGTTCTGCTGTGGGCATTCAAGATTTCACCTACAGTTTACTCATTTGGTTAAACATGGTCAGGCTATGTTGATTAATAGTGCTACCTACCTCCCCATGTCAACTGACTCACGTCTTCTCTTTTTTGTTTTTGCAGAAGATAGATGAAGAGAATGAGGCAAACTTGCTAGCAGTCCTCACAGAGACACTGGACAGTCTCCCTGTGGATGAAGACGGATTGCCCTCATTTGATGCGCTGACAGATGGAGACGTGACCACTGACAACGAGGCTAGTCCTTCCTCCATGCCTGACGGCACCCCTCCACCTCAGGAGGCAGAAGAACCGTCTCTAGTAAGAATCCTTCCTACTGTTTAACAGGAACTGGAGTTGCCTCTGGCTACCCGCTGCATGGGTATGATGTAGTAACAATAAGGTTTGGATTTTTAATTTAAACTGATGCCAAACAATCCCCAAGCACACTCAGAGCTGCAAATCCTGTGATTCTCTGTTTAAAAGTGTTGCTAATACAGCTCTTCATGGGGTCTTACTACAGTTTTCTTTTTTAAAACTATCTTTTGCTGTTTAAGTGTGTGTATTTTTATTTCTTAGCATTATTTATGTTCATGGTGAAAACTTAGAAAATGTAGACAAAGAAGAGACTAAAAATTCACTTGTGATTTCAAATAACTTTCTAATATAAAAAATGATTGAAATCTTCTTTTGATTTAAGGTATATCATGAATGTGTTGGTGAAATTAAATATAAGCATAATTTTTAATGGTTGCACAGTGTTTTATTGCATGAAGATGTTCTAATGTATTAAGCAATCCCTTATGGTTGGGTATGCAGGTTTTTTTTTTTCTATTTTTCATTATTATGAATTGTACAGTAATTGACATATTTACATTTTTATACTTATGTGTACAATTCTAGAAGTAGAATTGGTAGATCAAAGGGTGAGCAATATTTTAAGACTTTGGGTCCATACTTCTTATAAAGATTGAAAAATAATAGCACATTTGCAACCTAAGTTACTTAAATTTATGGTAGGCAATGAAGAGTGAATTTGTTGGCAATGAAAAGTGAATTTTGTGTTCAGTGCAGTGCCTGACCAGAATTTTATTAGTTCTAAGATACAGTTTACCTTCTCATCTATGGTAGACATTTGCCATTTGCCATAAATCTGATATATGAGCATTCTGTGTAAATAATGGAATGTCATCCTCCAAACTTTAATAATGTGATTTGACATGCCATTTAGAGGTGGTTTCTCTCATATCTCTGATTTTTTAAATGTTAAAAGAACTCCACATAACACATGAATTTCTTTGCATTTTTGGATTTCTGGTCTACAGGCAAATAGTTCATAAATAATTGCTATCTATTTATTCTTCAGTTCCTCCATTTGTCTGCATCCTTGGCTTTGCTGTTTTATACCCTGATTGCTTTACATTGATACCAGATGATTGTCATCTGCACAGTTAATTCAATTGGGAGGGATTGTTAACTCAGAGACATACTGCATGTTAGGGCAGGGAGGTCCTCAAGGGTCATCCAGTCAAATGAAGAAACAGAAGTCAAGGGACAGTAAATGCTTTGCCTGAGTCAGAACCCACAAATCCTGATCTATAGGCCAGAACTCCATCTACTGACAAATCTTTTTCTTCCTTTCTGAAATCAGTGATAGTCACTCTTTTATCCCATACATTCTTTGAGTTGGTAAATGTGTGTACTTGGTTGTGAGACATAGTTCAAAGCATTGCAGAATCTTTTTATTTATTGCCATTTGATTTATTTGGGGTTTTGATGAGAAAAATGTATACCTATGTCCTCCAACTCCCAAGTCCTCATTTAGCAAGGCAGCTTTTCTCATCTAGTAGTGACTTGGGAATCATTTTAGGGAAATCCTTTTGCTTCAATGCATCTTAAAAAAAAAAAAAAAAATTAAGGTAGACAATACCAAGTCTCAAATGTAGGAAAAGGAAATGTTTTTGCAGTTGATAATGTAATGCCAAACTTTTCTTTCTTAAAAAAACGTTTTCTTTAGCACTATTGTGCTAAAGTGTGATGTAATTAGTGATAGAATTAATTTTTATTATTATAATTAATTAATATTAAGTTTGAAATTTCAATAACTTATTCTAATGCTTGAAAGATGCATAACTTTTCTTTTTTTTTCCCCTTCCCTGATATGTTTCTAGCTTAAGAAGCTCTTACTGGCGCCAGCCAACACTCAGCTAAGTTATAATGAATGCAGTGGTCTCAGTACCCAGAACCATGCAAACCATAATCACAGGATCAGAACAAACCCTGCAGTTGTTAAGGTACAAACGTAAACTTTTTAATACAGGGGAGAAAGTAACAAAGGGTTTTTGCTTGAAGCTGTAAAACAAACAGATTTAAATGTATTAATTCAACCTAGAACCTGCAGCTGCTTCATACTGGTAAACCAGATTAAGAAATGGTCTCTGAAAGCAGCACTTGAGTTCCTTTAAACGAGGAAGAGCTCAGTTATGCTTTGTCTTTGGTCGATTGGAATGCAGTGGCCCTGTCTGTTCTTCCTTGCCCACTTTATTAATACAGGCGGCCATGTGGGCTACAGTAAAATTTGCTGATAGGCTGGTCTTATCTATGAGTGACTTTAAGACGTAGGATTGCTGTTTCGCCAGCTGTCTAACCTGAGAAAGATTGCTTTGGAATCACTGCAGAAGATCTATCTCTGCCATTAATTGGATGGAATGCTGGCAATGACATAATTCGGTTAGCGGGCTGTATTAAACAATGTTTGTCTTGCCATTCACTGTGAGTGAAAACGGAGCATTAAGGGGTACTTAAGAGAGTTGTGAGTCCTGGGCTTCAGCAATCAGCGGCAAATTAAGGTTTAAACCAGCTTATTTATATTTTTTTATTCACAGTAAAGGCGCTGTAGGGTCTTGTTAGTTACATGTTGCTGAGTAGGAACATTGAAATGTAGGAGAAATGAAATAAAAAGCAGCATAAATGTCATTTAGGAATTTTAAATGTAATTTTCTTTCCTTGTTCTGCAAACAATTATTCACAGCTCATAGATCTAGTACACTTAGACTGAACACTTCATTGAAAATCTCATCTCTTCAGAAAACCTATATCCATTCTGATAAGGTTCAGTTCACTAATTTTAGCTTTCTTTATGCCTTGTTTTTAAGACTGAGAATTCATGGAGCAATAAAGCGAAGAGCATTTGTCAACAGCAAAAGCCACAAAGACGTCCCTGCTCAGAGCTTCTCAAGTATCTGACCACAAACGATGACCCTCCTCACACCAAACCCTCAGAGAACAGGAACAGCAGCAGAGACAAATGCACCTCCAAAAAGAAGTCCCACACACAATCGCAGTCGCAACATTTACAAGGTAGGCTGGGGACCAAAACGACCTGTCAGTGAGGGCGCCCAAGGCAAAGAAAGCACATATAAGGTCTGAGAAAGCAAAATTTCATGCTCCCATCCCCTTGGTGTCTCTCTGTGGAAAGAGAATTTGGCACTTCGTTATAGAGGGGGAAAAATCCTTCCTCAAACACAGGATGAACATATCCCGTTGAGCTGATAGGTGGTCTAATTCACGATCACCAAAAGGCACCTGAAATGTTAGCCTCATGGCGGGGAGGAGGTGGGGAGGAATTGCAACATCACATGAAGTTTATATGAATCTCTGAATTGCTGAGATAACCGAAGTTGTGTGCAAGCTGGGCTAGCCAATTCAATAAAGAGCTTTTATTTTTTCCCTTCCAGTAATGAAAAAAATGAGGCATTGCTGATTTGCTGTATATCCCTTAAGCAGGAGTAAATAGTATTTATGCAACCTCTCCTGATTATTAAATGCATTTTTTTTTTTTTAAGACCACATAATATGCTCGTGGATGATCTCATTTTTTGTAAATAAAATTTTTAAATAATTCCTCATTTTTCCCCCTGTCTATTTAAAAAAAACTATTGCCTAGATCAAACTAAACATCTGGGTTGATTTTTATTGTTCCCTGTGCATTGCTAGAAGGCTGATGCTTCTGATGCAGATCTGGGTGATTTGGGGAAAACCTCTCTTGGCAGAGATACTGTTTTCTTTCTTTTGGGCTCCTCCTTCTCAAAATATTGTAGTCTTGGAGGCCCAAAAAGAGCTTGTCAAAAGTAGCTGTTGCTTTAAAATATGCCAGCTTCTACCTTAACTCCACCTCTAACCTTGCAGTGGAAGTCAGCATATTCTAAAATAGCAATTATAAACACCCACCTCTTTTTTTCCCTTTTGTTTCTCCAACTTCCCCTTTAGCTGCAGAGTGGTAACCTCTGATCCCTGTTCTGAACCATGATTATTTCATACAGGTATGCTGTTGTTGCTGCTGATTTTAATAAGTATTTTCTTTCCCAGGGTTTTGAATTTCCCTCCCTCATCCCTACCTCATCATTAACCCAGGATCTTCAGCAACCTTCCTTTAATATTTTATATTGTCTCTCAATTAGATTTTCCCTGGTGGATATCTCCAACTCACTGTCTATCGCTTTCTGTCAATTTGGGAAAATACATTTAGCAAAATGGCCAATTCTCCTCCAGCTGTCTTTGTGCTGGTTGGATTCTCATCTCAAGCACTGTAACAGATTTTCTTAGAGCAGAACCACTTTACTGTGGGACTGTTCGGCGCTGAAGGCCTCAGGTGAAGGAAAGCCCTCTGGGCTGGCTCTAGTGAGTGAACTGATAGATTCACCGGCTACTTCCCACCTTGTGCTGGTCATTCATTTTCTGGAGATGAATTTAAAGTCCCAACCAAGCTCGATGAAACCTGTAATCAGTGAACCCAGCCCATCAGAGCCTGTTTTAAAGCCCTTTTTCCTTTTTTTTTCTTTAAGTAGGTTCTTTTAAATTTTGAGCTGTTTCATTTATTAAATTCACTCACCATTACTGTAAACATTTACAAATCATGACAATGAAGAATTAAAGAGGCCTCTGGAGGAAATATTCTTTAGAGGAAATCAGCTGCATGTAGATTTTTTTTAAAGGTATCTATCTGTGGCAAAGCATAAAAGGCTTATCCGGGAACAAAGCCTGTCGAAAAACAAAACAAACACACAACAAACCTGTAGCTATTAAAAGCCTTAAAGATATAAAACGTGGCTGGCTGTTAATAACCAATAAATGCTCAGCTTCAGATATTATTTAAATTATTATTCAAAATCAAAAAGTAAAGAGTATATGAACAATTAGAGATAACTAAGAGGATCTACTGAAGTTACCTTTCTTAACATGCTATAGTTTTTTCTCACTGCACTTCATTTGCGGTCTTCGTAACATTGTGGGGTCAGGTTCTTTTCACTTGCTTAGGATAATCATTTTGCCTTTGGTGTGGGTTGGTGTCCCACTTATTCATTTGTTCATTTATTTGCTAATTCATTCTTTCAAAAATGCCCTAATCTGCATGAAAATGATGCATACGTGCCCTCAAGAATCCTACCAGTTTCTGATCTACCAGTAATTGGAACAATGTGGCTTAAACTTCCAGGAAACCAAGTCAGTCCTTCTCTAGTGGTAGCGTTTGTGAACATGGGCTTATTCAGGAACTGGGTTCTGTATGTGGTTTGGGGACTGTACCCTTCCTATGGCTCTCATTTCCTGTTTGCCTTTGGTACCATTAAATACAGTTGCTGCTGATTCTTCCATTGCTCTTGGCTTTACCTGTACCCTCCTACCAGAATTTTAAGGGTCTTCCTTTGAGCATTTCAGACAGCCTACCCTACGTGTTGAAAATCGGACTTTCAGTGACTGTTTTTCAATGTATGTTTATGGTGTGACGGAGCATGCAGTTCATCTCTTGTTATATTTTCTATAGAACCTATATGAATTATCCTAATTATTAGTTGAGCACCATAAAAGTTAGTAAAGTTCCTTCATAAACGCATTCTTTTTGAAAGGCTTATTATATTAGACATACTCAAAAATAAGTGTACAATTAGCTCATTTATCTGCATATATGAAAAAGCTAATCAATCAGTGTACCTAATTTGTAGAAGACAGTATGAGCTTCATATTATTGGATGCACATTGTATATAGATGACATACCATTCAATTGTTTAAAAACTAAATCTAAATCTACAAATTAAGTATGTAAATACTATTTATCAAGTAAAGTACCTAATTTCAGGCTAATTTAGACATAAATAATATTTTCACATTTCATTGGATCTTAATTACTGGGGTTGATTAATTTACTTTAAAGTCTTTGGAATGCAATTCCTTTTGATAATAGGAAAAAGGATATGTAATCTTGGCCAACTCTGCCAGTAACTAATTTTATGGCCTTGGAAATATCATTTAGCATCTTTGGATCTCAGTTTCTTTATCCATGAAATAAGAAGGTTTATTCTAAAGACCTTTCTGTTTTCAATTCTATGATTTTCGCTACATAAATGGCTACCTCTTGATCTTTTCAAAGTAGTTATTTTGATAAGAAAAAAATTAGACATAAATCTACATACATCTAAATATATAGCTATATTATATACATAATACATGGATGTATATCCCAAGCACGTTTTCTCATCATATTTTCCCCTCCTTCCTCCTTTCCCCTACTTCAAAATACAAGACTGCCAAGGAGAAGCAATTGAAATTTTGGAGTGAGAAGATTCTTACTCCACCCCTCATTATTGGGAAATGCCTCCCATAGGAGGTAAGATTTAGGACAGCATAAAAGAAAGTAGTGAGCTCTCTTTGCAAGTCTATAGATCTCTAAACTGATAAACATGGTATCTTACTTTAGTTGTCTATCAGATTTGGGGATCTGATGTCCTTTTAAACCATCTGGGTCAATGCCCACAATTTGCCATAATTCCTCAATTAATTTTCAGTGAGTGGAATAGTTATTGCTTGAGCTTTGACCTCATAGAAATAACCTATTCTCAGGGCTAGATATAAAATTATACATTTTAGTAGTAAAATCAACTGAATATTCATAACGTTCTGTCGCCTTGTAGTTACTCTGCAGTTTTCTTGTCAAAACAAACCATGTACTGTATTCCAAATTAAAACAGAAAACATTATTTCTCTCTGACGATACGATGCAAATTTTGTATCTTTTAATAGGGATGGTACATTTTGGGAAAATTCTGGTTTTTTATGTGTTTTCAAATGATGGTTTACTGATGCAAATGTTGTTTGGAATTTGTTTTAGCATAATGGACTGTTGTCTGACTTTGATCCAATATTCAGGCTTTTCCTGAGTTCAGTCTTCCAGTTTCCTGGTTGTGTTCCCAACTTGACTATGGTAGAAAGAAAATGAATCTAAAAAACACTCAATATTTCATAATCAGTTTCTTTTCTTTTTCCGTTCAGCCAAACCAACAACTTTATCTCTTCCTCTGACCCCCGAGTCACCAAAGTAAGTATTAAGAAATGTAACCATTTTCATAAAGGGAAGGGGGTTCTAATACATTTGGCTACAGCAACTCCATTTCAGTTTGTTTTTATAAATGTGCCATATCTTCCAGTGACCCCAAGGGTTCCCCATTTGAGAACAAGACTATTGAACGAACCTTAAGTGTGGAACTCTCTGGAACTGCAGGTAAGCCTTACATTTCACTTGGAAGTTGCGTGTGTATATGAAATATATATTAGATAGTAGAGTGTATTCTCTGTGTGATTAATGAAATTCAGAAAGAGTACAAATGAAATTGGGTAAGATGTTATCTGTAAATATTTTAAGTTGTTTACTTTAAAAAAATTAATTAAAAAATGCTGAAGAGCTTTAGAAACTTGGACTAATGAAGAGTTCCTAGACAAAGATCTGAGTTGATTGCAAATGGTTTTTTGCACTAAGTACTTTAGGTTGAGGTAGTTGAACCCCACCGGAAAGAGAATTTTAGGATGTCTGAATAGGAAATTCCTTGGCTCTGGCCGTTGCTGATAAGGGTAAAGGAACAGTAAGTTAAACAAGATGCTTTCATCCAGAACTATGGTGCCTACACGCACCATGGTTATTGTCGCTAAGTTTAATTTCACACTTAGAGTTTGCTAAATTATCTCCTTATGAAAGGTCTATTGCATGATTGCATGATTTCGTGAAGCAATAGAGTAGTTAATTTCATGGTATATATATATACAGAGTGTATGTGTGTTGTGTGTGTGTATGCAGACCAACACATATATAAATATATACAAATATGCCTTTGTATGTATATACATATATATCCACATATATTCATTTATAAATGTACACATAATTTCTTAAACACATGCATACATACATAATGTTTCTTGAATAAATTACAACTTACATATATATGATTAGAAGTAACTTTTGTGTTTGTATATTACGCAGTAGAGACCTACTTATTTGACCAGTGGGGAACAGTAATTGGTGGGTTTATTTTAAAAGCTGATTCAAGCATATACAATTTTGTTATTTTACTTTCACTTAAAACATATATATGTACACTCAAATGTCACATTTTTGGTAGAAGACAGAGACATTCACCTTGAGCTTAAGTGTGCTAACTGGTGACCCATTCATCTTTCTTGCACAAACCACTCTAATGATATATCATAGATGGCATCCACTTTTCATTTTTTGCTCTTTGAAGAAAAAGAATTACAGGCATTTGTATAATAGTGTGAATGAAAATCTTTCTAGATTTTTATAATTTTTCCCAATGTTTTTCAATACCACCCATCCACACTTAATTTGACAGCTCTTCTTGTAGTGATGCATCTTTATATGGGTCTTTTTATAGAAATGACTTTTCATACTCACATTTCATTCATTTATGTAACATTTTACTATCTTATAAAATTTCAATTATCAATACAATGAATATTAACTGATTTGGGAAAGTAAACTACTGTGGTTCTTGGTATCAACTCAGTAGAAAGGAATTTAATAACTAGGAGTGTTCAGAGTGTAGTAGGCATTAGTCAGTTACTCTGTTTTGAAGAGGGGTGAGAGAGCTTCCTTTGTATACACAAGTACTGAGCTTTCCATTAAGTAAACACTTTTTATTCTCTGATTATAAGTAATACAACCTTACTACAAAAAGTGTCAAAAATATAAACTAGTAGGAAAAAATATTCATAGTTTGGGAAGTCACATAAAAATTATTTAATCGTATTTCTGTTGTTATATGTTTAGGTTGTTTTAAAGTGTTGTTATTTTGGGATAGCACAACAGTGGACATCTTTGTTCATAAATGTTTAACCTTATTTTTTCAAAATAGATTCCTAATAGTTATTAATGCTGAAAATAAGGCTATAAATATCTTGGAGGTATCTGATACACACACATACACACACACACACACACACACACACACACGCACACACACACGCACATTTCCTTCCAAAAAGGGTAATTCTATTTATAGTCTCATTATCACTGCATGGATATACTTGCTTTATTACATCTTTGCTAGCATTGGGTATCTTTGTTTTTAAAGTGTTATTCTAATCTATATATACAAACATATCATTTAGATTGCATTTATACTATTAGTGAGATTATAGTATAATAAAAAAAACATTTTTTTTTTTTATTCTCCTTGGCAGAAGTTTGGACATTTCTTGTTGTTGGTAGATAACTAGTTTGAAAAAACACTTACAATTTTTAAAAGTTGATAGCTCATCTATTGAAAGGCAGGTAGTGATTTATAAAAGGTACTTTTTTGTTAATACTAGGGATACCTAAAATTGCATACCGTGGATTTATTTCTGTCAGTGAATCAACATTCATCTTAGTTTACATATTTTCTTCTTGGTACTGTTGAAAGATTAATGGGTACAATGGAAACCAATTTACTAATATATTTTTTATAACTGCTTTATGCTGGCAATGTGGTTGGTCCTGGTGGGTCTTCAGGAAGTGTAAGATATAGAGTCCATGTAAAGTATGTAGCATAGTAGTTGACCATAGTAGGTGCTAAATAAATGTTCTTGTGTTTAAGACATTGGCTTATAGTTTGTTGGGAAAATAACACATATTGATAAGTAACATGGATGGAAAATATTATTTATTCTATGTAATGTTTTGCCACCTTCTAAGAAAGTTGCACCTAGAAGGTGGTTTTTAGTTTGTTGAGCATGATGGTAATAACTGTGAAGATGTAAATAGGAGGAGCTGAGGTAGAGCTAAATTGCATTGCATAAGAGAAGGAATTTAGAACTCTGTGAAAACAAAGAGATGAAGAGGAACTTGGGGGATGCTGGAGGAGGCTGGAAGGTGAAGTTTGGAATGTAAGGCAGTCAGGGGGGAAATTGTTTTATTTGGTCTTTTGTTTTTGTACTTTTTTTGGATGGAGATATTCTGGGTTTGAAATGCTATGTAGTATATGATGCCTATGATCTCCATCTCCTCTAAAAATCTTTGATAAAATTTGTTGCTTAGTGTTTAGAGGATGTGACAAACACTGATGGTAGCTCAAGAGAATCATAAAGGGAAGCAAGGAGCTATCAAAGGGAACACTGTAATATGGCTTCAAATTAAAGACAATGGTTGTGCAAAAGATTTTTAAAAAATTTAAAGACTGTTCCAGGACTGAAAGAAACATTAAGGCAATCCCATTTCTTAGTGAATGACAGAGGTGATCCATGGAAAGGAGTTTGGAGGAAACTGAGCTCTCCATAAAGAAGGCAGGAAATCAGAGATGCTTTTATGACAGTGAATTTGACATGGGTGTTGAAATCAGTAAGGAATGACAAAATGGAACACACACTTTTCCTGTTTAATCTTTTGATTGCTAAGACTCTTTTCAGTATCCTTGATCTTTTCTCAGACTACGTTTCCTCAGCTTTAAAAGTCATATTCATAACTACCAAGTGCAATTACTGGTTCAAAGGACTAAAATATTGGTTGAAATATAAAATTGCCAGTATTCAACCATTTGACATACAAAAATGGCAATTCCATATGGTTCAACCTGAAGTAACAACATTAATAAGCAGGAAAGCTCCAAATAAAAGTTGTCTATTATGATGTTTTAAAAGCAGACAGCATAGCTCAGTGAAATAGTAGAAAACCTAGGCTTTGATGTTGGACAAACTTGCATTCTGGATCTACTCCCATCTAATGTACAGCCTTGGTCAATATACTTAACTTCTGTAAGACTTAGGATCCTTATGCATCAAATGAAGAGAATGACAGTTACCAACATCTCAGTACTGGATCACTGTGAGAGTTAAATGAGATGGAACATGAGTGCCAGCATATTATAGAAGTATTCAATACATATCAGACTTAATTACTAATTCTGAGTTAACTTCATCTACTGAGGATCTTGTATTTTACTTCTTACCTTTTCAACTTTTGACTCTCTTCAACTGTTCCTTTTTACTGGCCTTGCTGCTATATCCTCTTTGGAACCTCATACATAAAATTATTCGTTATTTTTTTGTGGCAATCCTCCACCTTTCTCACAAAATTAAAACGATATTACGTTGGGTGTAAATGTGGGATTTACCAAGTCAAGGTAGAAAAATAACTTCTTTGATATTTTCTCAACAACTGCTACTTCTATTACTACAAATTCTAGCAATTAGGCACTCCCTAATAGGCACTTTACATATATTATCTTTTTAACACCCTGCCCAGTTAATTGTTGAGCTAGATGTTGATATCAGCCATGTGGTGAACCCTGGGTTCAAAGCAGGTCTGTCTAACTAGAGATTATGTCTCCTTCCTGAAGCCTGAATTTAAAAGATAGTAGTTGACATCTGTTATGTTAAATAAGTTTCATTTCACTTGCCAAGTGTCATTGACTGGTATGAGCTGCCAGGAGAATTGTTTTGAGAAGGATTTCAGAGGCCAAGTTTGTACTCAGTGGGAATGTCATGATCAATTAGTAATGTCTGCCATAGGTGCAGCAGGTGGGTAGAGAGGATAGAATCAGCATTTGATTTGTTGATCTTTGTTCTACCTGCTGATTCTGTTTGGTTGTGGCAGAGGAAGGGATCAATCTGTTGCCCAAGCCTTCTGGTGTCTTCTTTTTCTTTACTCTCACAAATTTTAGTGAAATTTTCCAAATGTTTAAGTGGAAATGTAAAGAGTCAACAAAATTCTAAGACCTCCAGAATAATGCCTCTGCCCCATCTGCAGTGTCTTTGGGAAACAGGAGGGATGCAATAGGAAGTTTGCTTTATTAGGTATTGCCAGCTGGTTTGACTTCTTTGTGAATGTCCTAAACTGGCTCATTTTGGCTGATAAAAAAAACTCTTTTCTTTTACAGGTGTAAAAACTAATTTGATTTCAGAATAGCTGTTAGTAAAGCAAGATGAGAGAAAAGAGAATGCTCTTTTGGCAGAAGGCATTTAAATCTATTGCATATGGGGATTTTCGGAGTGCCACCCTTTTTTGTTTCTGAAATGGAAATGGAAAAGCAATGTCAGCTCAACAAGGTGATGGTTTTAAACACAAAACCTGAAGGAATTTGGTTAGGAACCAAAGTGACTGACTCAAAAATTTCATGTATATGTATATATAAATTATTTTTATTGTTATTACTGTAAGCATTGTAAAATCAATACAACTATTTTGTATCTGATTAAGTAAATCAGTTTGAGAAGAGAAAAATCAGAAGTCTCATTACCCTAACACAACTAGGTCTTAGCATTATTTTCCTTTATTGATACATGTTTTTCCATGTGATTTTAATCACAGTGGATGTGTGATTTGATGTTACTTATTTCTCACTAAATGTTTTCCCATGGTTTATGTCAGCATTTTAGCAAAATTGCAATTAAGAAAAAAAGAAAAAAAAAAACATTCAGTGATAAATTAATTTATAACTTTTTGTTCTCCTCTAGGTAAATTTTTATACTGTCTTTTTTGGACTTCCCATTTAAAATTTCATTTTGCTGGAAGGAATACTGACAAACAGCATAAATTTGCTGTACATTTTTGTACTTGTTTTGTGTGTGACATGTCTTTGGGAAAACAGACCAAAGAAAATATGAGCAGTAGTTGGTAGTTTAAAAAGGAAAACCATAGCATCAGAGAACTAGAAAGTAATTTTTTCAGGTCATGTAATCAATTCCTGTGCCTGAAGAATCCAAGAAAGGGAAACTCAACAAATTCTCTTTATAGCCCATTTCAATGTTTGGCAACTCTTACTGTCAGGAATTGCTTCCATATTTCAACCATATCCTTCCTTTTCTGTTTTCAATCTCATTCTTCTTGACCCAATGTCTATAACAATAGTTCCCTTGTTCCTCAGTTTTCTTTTCTAAAATTGGGACTGCTCCATTTCTTTTAAGCCAAGGATAACAAAGTAATTTCCTCTCCCACATCAGCTTTGGGGTTTGGTGGTAGATACCTGGAATGCCAGGTCTTCTCTGTCCCTGCCCCAGCTCTGTGGGAAAGTACACCAGGGCCAATTAATCATATCTTCATCTTCCATGAGCAAGAGTTGGGGAATTAGGCACATGTCATAGGAATGTTCTGCAAAGCCAGCTTGTTCCTCAGTAATCAAGGGTGATATAAGAAATACTTAAAAAGCAGTAAAGGCAGGGCCCTCGCTGTCAGAGTGGACTGATGCCTGCCAGAGGACCAGAGTAGGAGGACGCTCTGCTGTGCCAAGTGTTAACGCTTTAGTTGCTGGATCTTGTGGAGCTCCAGTGAATCCTATGGAAGTGAGGATGAGGGGTGTGGGGGGCACTAGAGGAGCTTCTTTCAACTAAGTATTTTCACAACTGGTGTAGAGTTAACTGTTGACACCGAGTGAATTGGTATTCCCTATGCTCTCTTGAAACCCACTTGAAGTTCTTGAGGCCTAAAATATGAGTTGGACAAGTGACACACCTTTCTTTGAGGAGTCTTCCTATTTTGGTGAGGTTTTAAACAAATTAGAAACTCTTCTCCTTATTCTTTTCCTTCAAGTACCTGAATTGGTGTGCAACACGAGCAAAATCCCACTGTTAAATAAAATCATAAGTAAGTTGCAGATTTAACAGTGGATTCTGTAAAATATTATAAACTATTCCAAAAAAAATTAAAAAGTCCTGCTGAAGTCATTGGGTAGATAGTGAAAGCACAAGAAACAGAGCAAAGGACTCAGCATTTATCAGTCATTCAATTAAACAAACAAAACCCCAAAAGGACTCCTGAAAGAAAATTGTTTATAGCGCATAATAAAAAACAAAACAAAACAAAACTTGGCTTGAACTTTTTTTTAAATAAGAGGTCCATTTAAAAAGACTGTAGAGTGTGTACCACTTCTCCCAGATTTGCTGTGCCGAAGTGCGTGAGTGTGAGTGATGTAGGGGTACTTGTTTATTATAGAGCACATTTCAATGCAGTAATCATAAATATTGCTAAGGTTGTGCTCTGTTGAAATATGACCTACATACTCTTGATTGTTTGTGTTACGTGATTTGTCTGACACCCATTACATTCCGGGTAATAGCAGCCGTTTGTTGCTCTGCACAGCAGGCTCTTTTGACAAAAGAAAATAGGCAGCAATAAAAAAGCTATAGTCTGAATTACATTCTGCACAGAGCTGCACTGCTGAGAGTTTGTGCAAGTGTGTTAACAATGCTCTGAACTGCCTCTTGTCAGCCTTCAGCCTGTAATGGCCATCTGTCCTCACATAAATCTGTCAAAACCTGCTAAGTTCAAGAGAGAGCACGGAATATACCTTGTACTGTCAACACCAAACTGTACACATTCCCCAGAAAATCAACACACAGGAAATAATCCAGAGGTTATGGAAGGCATTAGCACTGTTGATTTAGGCTGGTGGCCTGAAATCAAGAGTCTGACGATTAGTGGGAAGATGAGCAAAAGTGGTGGCATTAAGGGATTGAGTATTGACCTCCCTTCTACTGCAGGGGGGACAATTCTGGATAGAGCGGGTGAAGTTAGAGAAATAGAACTAGTTTTGCCTGACCCATCAGCAGCTCTTAAAAGTTTGACACTATGTTAAAAGGAAAAAAAAAATGCTGTGTGCACTTTGGTTTGGTTTGGTTTGGGTCTCAACTATCTCTGGAAATAGATTTTCAGTTAGGCACTTGGATACAAAGTCTTGTCATCCATGAGATTTCTCAGTCTTACTGTAAGATATTCTCTGATTGAAGACATTTCAGTAAATAGTAAAAAGTTTAGTAAACTTTGTAAATTATTTCCTCCTACTCACCTACTCACTAGTTCTAAAATATTTTCCATTCAATAATCAAGTATTACTTGTTTCAACAAGGGATGCCATCAGAAATTTACAGCATGATATTTTCACTCATAGGGCATAATTGGTTGTCTCTGAATATTTTTGGAAATTCTAAGCATATCTGCAAGAGCATATACTTACTTCAAATTAGAAAGAATTGCCTCCTTATTAAATTGAACCGTGAAGTCCTTGGGGACTGAGTCCCTGCAATATCAGCATCTGGCGTAGCGTCCAGCGCATGGTAGTGGGTGTTCAATGAATGTCTGTTCGGCGGCCACATGGTGGCTACATGTGAAGAAGGTAAGGGCTTTGTACTCAACTCAAAGGAAGTATAATCAGGGTGCCACCATTCCCAGGAACAACTTGAGAACCAGTTGTTAAAGGGATAATAAGCTTAGGTATGAGGACAAGGGTTTCAAATTTTCAAGACTAAAAAAAATTTCTATATTTAAAATCCCTAGACATCTGAGTTATTTTTAGAACTAGTCTCTCTTTAATGGTGGCCTAATTTGGCATTTCTGAAGTTTAGAGTTTCTTTTTATAAATCTAGAATGTCAATCAAAATATGAGTACCTTGAGAGTACAAAGTATTGTGCTGCCAGAGACACTCTGAGGCCGTGATTCTCCACATGTGGTCCGTGAACCAGGTCATTAAAAATGCTTAACCAGCTTCCTAAGTGATCCTTGGAAGGCTGAATTGTGAGACCCACTATTAAAGGAGAATCTAGAAGAAGAAAAATAAAAATGAGAAAAAAAAATTTTTGCAACAAATAAGCCTGAGCAACATCCCCCAAAGAGTTTAGAACCTATTTGGACAAACAAGATATAATTCACATTCAGAAAGAAATAAGCAAGAGTACATAGCAATGTCTAAGGTTCAAGTGATTGATCTTGACAGTAAATTATTAAGTGTATTAGCCTGTTTTGTGTTGCTATAACAGAATACCTGAGACTGGGTAATTTATAAAGAAAGTAGGTTTATTTGGCTTGCGAATCTGGGGCAGCTGCATCTGGTGTGGGCCTCAGTCTGCTTCTACTTTTAGCAGAAAGTGGCAGGGAGCTGATGGTTCGAGCAGATCACATGGGGAGAGAAAGCAGGAGATGAGAGAGGGACGGAGGGGGTGAGAGAGAGAGACGGAGAGAGACAGAGAGAGACAGAGAGAGAGAGAGAGAGAGAGAGAGAGAGGAGGTGCCAGATGCCTTTAAACAACCAGCTCTCCTGGGAACTAATAGAGTGAGATCTCACTCACTACCCCCATCCCCCAGGGAAAGCATAAATCCATTCATGAGGGATCTGCCCCCATGACTCAAACAGCTCCCGGCACTGCCACATTGGAGATCAGATTTCCACATGAGTTTTGGGCAGGACAACACTTCCAAACTCTATCATTAAGGAAGTAAAAATTAGGCTAAATTGAGGTGATTCAACACAGCACCCCACAGATATGTACAATCAATGATATGTCAATAAAAAATTAAATAAATACATAAATTGGAGTGATCATGAAAAGATTTATGGAGTTATATTTTGGGATGTTGAACGTCATTTCCTCTAATTCAAGGGCTACCTCATTTGCCATATTTGACTGGTATTTACTCAGCAAAGAGAAATTATTCATCATCAGTTGTTTATGCATCTTAGGCTCCTATGAGGAGTATTTGAGAAAGTGCCATTTCTTTACTGTGAGTTAGTATCTTTAAATTTGTTGTAGTAGTCATTGAACGTGGCGTGTGGTAGAAATCAGTATGTATGAATGGGACAGTGCACAAGGTAAATGAAACAAGAAAAAAGAGAGAGAGAGAAGAAAAGATCGACCATATAGGGATTTCTTAGACTGAATAAAAGACCTAATCATGTATGAAAGAGGAAACAAAGGAGTGTGTGTCAGTGGCACAGGTGTTTCATCCAATAATATGTCACCCCCCTTTTAGAAAGTGATGGAGGCACACAAAAGTGACGGATAGCAAAGGCAAGCTTTTCTGAGACTCAGGTGTGGCATGAAGGGAAGGCAGTGTCCCCTTCTCTTTGAGTCTACATTTTCCTGTCTTTCTGAACTTTTCTGGGAGGGAATTCCAAAGTCAAACCACGTAGCATTTTCGTACTCTTACTTTCCTCTCTTAGGGAGAATTAGCTGCGACTGATACAAATTGCTAAGTACTGATGTAAAATACTTTATTTGAGGGAAAACATCCATCTCTTCCATCTCTTTATTGTAAAGTAGAAGAGTGAGACAGTGTCTTCCTCTTCATGTCAGCATTTCAAGTGGCTTTCTGTGACCTACTTGATTCTTGATATCTATTTTTTTTTTCCAGCAAGGTAGAATTTTTCCTTGAAACGTGCAGTTGCCTTAAGTCTCACCCCAGGCTTGTTAGTGGACTTGAAGTTCTTTTTGCTGACTAGCATTCACCCATCCTCCTAAATAGAAAGTGTATTGTAAACGAAAATGTTCTGTTGTAAGCAGAAAGTCATCTGAACTCCATCCTGCCCCTCTTCAAAGTTCCTTGGACTCCAGAGCCATTTTTCAATGATTCTCCCTCAGCACAAAGGGATGAGTGGGACTTGCTCAGGGGTGAAATGTAAGAGGTAACTACTATGCTTCATAGACTCTCTCACAATGGCTTTTGAGGGAATTTTCAGCCTTTCTGCAGAAAAGCAAGAAAGACAACCACTGATGGGTAATCACCTTTCTTCCTTTATTTTTTTACTTATTTAATTAGTTTGTTGCTGAAGGTTGGATTCATTTCAATCCCTCAGTCTCGTAACCCTGACTGGTGGTGTATTCTACATAAAATAGTCCACTGGCACTGCAGTATTTAGTGTTACTGTTCACTTAGGTTTCTGTTGCAGAACCATATTTTAGACAGAATGTATTAGTTATGCTTACAAGAATGTATTATACCTACATTAGCCATGGTTTACTAAGTTAATGAACTGTGGAGACGAAGAATCATTGCCATCTAGTTGCACAGTTGCTCCAGTTCCCCGCATTCATCTGTTGTATTTTATTGAACTTAACTTTGAAGCTGCCTATGTCATTCTCATCCACCCCACATTTACTGTCATCCCATTTTTTTTTTTTTTTTATGTCACTTGATTCTTTGGCTCCCAGGGTAGATTTCCTTATTTGGAAAAGGAACCCTGAGCTGCTTGTATCCTCCACAATGTTCTTTGCAGACAAATGCCACTAAAGCTACTCTTTGACTCCCGAGTCCCATTGCATTAATTTCTCATAAAGCAGCCTATGTGATACCCTTGAAAATGGGAGCTTTGGTGATGCCTTGTCTGTGGAGGCCAGTGGTGACACATTCATGTTTTCTGGGAAGCAGGATTTGTTAGCATTGGTGTTTGAAATACAAAATATCACAGTTCTCGCTGCTGCCTGGCATTGTGGATCCATCTTTTCTTGGTGACAGAGGCTTAGGGGAACAGTCAGTTTTTCAGGTTTTGTCATGAATTTAGGTCCCTTCTTCTTCACTCAATTTTAACTCTTGTCCAAAATCTTGGGAAAGTTAGGAAGCGTGTTCCGGCATTTAAGAACATCTCTGTCCTTTTTCTTTCTTCCTTTTTATTTATTTTTTCTTTTTTTGCCTTAGGCCTAACTCCACCCACAACTCCTCCTCATAAAGCCAACCAAGATAACCCTTTTAGGGCTTCTCCAAAGCTGAAGTCCTCTTGCAAGACTGTGGTGCCACCACCATCAAAGAAGCCCCGGTACAGTGAGTCTTCTGGTACCCAAGGCAATAACTCCACCAAGAAAGGGCCCGAGCAATCCGAGTTGTATGCGCAGCTCAGCAAGTCCTCAGTGCTCACCAGTGGACATGAGGAAAGGAAGACCAAGCGGCCCAGTCTGCGGCTGTTTGGTGACCATGACTACTGTCAATCAATTAATTCCAAAACGGAAATACGCATTAATATATCACAGGAGCTCCAAGACTCTCGACAACTAGTATATAAACATGCCTCCTCTGATTGGCAGGGGCAGATTTGTTCTTCCACAGATTCAGACCAGTGCTACCTGAGAGAGACTTTGGAGGCAAGCAAGCAGGTCTCTCCTAGCAGCACCAGAAAACAGCTCCAAGACCAGGAAATCCGAGCCGAGCTGAACAAGCACTTCGGTCATCCCAGTCAAGCTGTTTTTGATGACGAAGCAGACAAGACCAGTGAACTGAGGGACAGTGATTTCAGTAATGAACAATTCTCCAAACTACCTATGTTTATAAATTCAGGACTAGCCATGGATGGCCTGTTTGATGACAGCGAAGATGAAAGTGATAAACTAAGCTACCCTTGGGATGGCACGCAATCCTATTCATTGTTTGATGTGTCGCCTTCTTGCTCTTCTTTTAACTCTCCATGTAGAGATTCCGTGTCACCACCCAAATCCTTATTTTCTCAAAGACCCCAAAGGATGCGCTCTCGTTCAAGGTCTTTTTCTCGACACAGGTCGTGTTCTCGATCACCATATTCCAGGTCAAGATCAAGGTCCCCAGGCAGTAGATCCTCTTCAAGGTAAACTTTGTCAAAACCCACCCAGTGCATAAAGTATTCCCAGGAAGTCAAGAAAAGTATTCAAAATCCAAAGCCAGCCCAGCCCCTCACCATTGCCTTCTGAATGCCACGCTGCAACTAACAAGAATGTTGTTACACATACATCCCTTCCTGTGTTCTCTTAAATCTGTCAGCCCTGAGCACAGTGCCTTGAGCCAGTCAGATCAGAGAGAGCAATTTGTAAGAAACTTGCTCATCTAACTTTTTCCATTACCTGGAGAACTGCCCTGTATCAGGATAGTTGAGATCCATGCAAGATAAAGCTGACAGTCTACCAGACCTGGTGCTCTGTGTTAACATCAATAAGAGATGCTCAAAGAGAACACATCACTCCCAGACTTTTGAGCTGACTAGATGATCACACACTGTCACTGGGAGATCTCACTAGTAGCTAGGAAGAAAGAAAAGCCGGTTTATGTAAGACGGTGTTCCAGAGGATGTTCCATAGTGCTGATAAACTTGGATTAAGTGGCAGTTGCAAACGCCATTTTTGTTTTTCTCCTCTCTCCCAGATCCTGCTACTACTACGAGTCAAGCCACTACAGACACTGCACGCACCGAAATTCTCCCTTGTATGTGAGATCACGTTCAAGATCGCCCTACAGCCGTAGGCCCAGGTAATGAGGCATGCCGTTGTCCCTCGTCTCTTTTTGTCCCGTCTTTTAGATGACAAGATATTATCTAAGACTCTATGTCCCTCCCCAAATTATTATTCATTTTGCTTGTGCAAATTGAGGTGGTTGACTTAATGATGAAGTTGTGTTTCCCAGGTATGACAGCTACGAGGAATATCAGCACGAAAGGCTGAAGAGGGAAGAATACCGCAAAGAGTATGAGAAACGGGAGTCTGAAAGGGCCAAGCAAAGGGAGAGGCAGAGGCAGAAGGCAATTGTAAGCAGCTCACAGCTAATTTTCACTTTCAAGGAGGGTTTCTTTTCCTCTGTGTGCTTTTTTTTTTTTTGATTGGTAGACTAGAAAAAAGTAAAGCTAAGGCTTTGTTAGATATAGGCAATTTTCAGCCTTTTGGCTTTGAAATAGTCAATGAGTCTTCAATTCTTCAACTTACTGGAAAACAAAATGTTAAGTTGGTATATTTCTCATCCATAGTTTCATTCTGAAGTTCATTACTGTTTTTAACTTTTGTTTTGAAAAAAAGAAGAAAGTAGAGATGCATTCAGTCAGATACCGGTTTCCTCTGGTCCCAGGATGAGTTCTGCTTTCTGTTTCCTGTTGCTTCTTTCTCTGAGTGGAAAATGAGGAGGAATTGCTGTTTTGTTTCAGTTTTTGTCTTTTTGGCAGACATGAGCATTGGATTGTCCACGAAGAGACTGGGTTCAAGTTAGGTCTAAAGGAGGCAGCAGAGGAACATTTGTTAAGAAAGTCATCATTTATTAACCTGTGATGGGTCAACACCTAACTGGGTAGCTGACAAGTCCGTTTTTCTTATGAACTTCTTTTCAATAACTCATTACAGATTTCAGCACCACTTACTAGAGGTTGTTATATTCATTTGACGTATAGATAGTGCTGACTTTTCTGTGTAAAGATCCAGGTTCTATTGAACTTGTTTGCTCTCTAAAGGTCAGTATTCTTTTTCAGCAGTTACTTACTAATGGGTAGAGACTTTACCCGGGCTCCCTACCACTGCTTATCAACCTAGGCTTTGGATGGAAAAATGAGACTCTCCAATTGTCGACATCCAGTACATGTCCATGACAGGCATTCCTAATCGATCATGAAGCTCTTTCCCACTGAGCCCCCACAGAGCCTTAGAGTCTTTCCCAACATGGCACTTCAGGGAGTCACGGCTAATCAATCAGATCTGGCACTGCTTGTGTTCATTGCAGGTGCTGCCTGCCTGTGCTAGCTGCTAAGAGTCAGTTCAGTGCAGATCAGCTTTTGCCATATTTTGCATGCAAGGTTTAGGAAAATGATTTTTAACTGCACAGGTTAGATTTATGTGGTGCCTTTAAGAAAATCCACTAACATCAACAAAATTTTGAAAAACCTATATAAAAGAGCTGATGAATAGAGTCAGAGTCAAGCATTGGCCAACAGTTACTAGCTGGAAGAAAAAGGTTAAATGAGAGGTTTACTAATTATAGGCACTCAAGGAGAAAGAAGCAAGAAGTAAATGAATGTGGAGGCTTAAATTCTGGGGTGTTTGCTGCCATTTAACTTTGAGTCTACCTAAGAGTGAATCAAAGGCCTTGTGTGAATTAAACTTTCTCTCATTTTTCTCAACTTTCAAATGAGAAGTGATTTTAAGATTTTTCTAGAGTATCATTAGTTGCACTCACAAAGACTAATGAAAATTAAAAATTCAATTTTTTCTAATATTGCTATATTTAATTAATGGCCTACTCAATAATTATAACAACTTACTTTTATATAGTGTCTTATAGTTTACAAAGCTTTTTCATATGGCACATTACAGTTAATCATTAGAAAAGAGAATCTTGTTGAACAAGCATGCAGGAAGATAGTTTTTTCAATGTTTCCAAATTCATATTATATAAAATCCTTCATTTTTTTTCCCAAAAATAAGACATGAAAAAGAGATTAATAATTTCATTGTATATTTGCTCATTTGGGCAGCACACAACACAATTATGACCAAAGCCAGATTCATGTTTTAATCAGTAACATGTAGATAAATGACATGTGCTGTTTTATGCCTTCTAAAGGTAATTTAGCAGGAGATAAACAAAGAGAGGCAGGAGTCTTTTTGCTAGTGTGACCCTTTCCAAATAGATCAAAGAGTGTCATTGGTTTGGAAACAGTTTCTGGGTTACCAGCCTCAACTTGGAAGCAGATACTACCCCTGCTATCCCTTTGTGTTATGAATGTTGACCAGTTGCTTAGTTAATTCTTTGATTAACACCATCTTTATCAGTTTTCTTCAAAAGAGGACTTAGAGTAGTGCAAATGTCTACTTGACATATATTAAATCATCTTATATTAACTACGCATTTGTAAAATTTTGGCTTTGAGATTAGTTTTTGTTTTTGTGGGGTTTTTTTGAAAATCAGATTTTAAAAAACCAAGGACATGAAGGATGCTTACTAACACAATGACCTATGGGTAGTAAGTGCTTAATAAAGATTTGTGATTTGCTGTTGAACCAGTGCCCAATTGGACAATTGTATGCTATTTCTGTTTCATATAAGTGAAAACTCTTTCTGCAACAAACATTTGCTAGGTTCCTGGGATATAAAGTTAGGTAAATCATAGTCTCCACATCCAGGAAGCCTCAAATCCACTAGCAGATAAAGATATACAAATAGGCAATACAGTATGGTAAATGCTATTATACCAGGTACATCTAAAGCATTGTGGTGGTATGTAAGTGGGCACCTAGACCTTGGAATAAGAGAGAGCATCCCTGAGAAGGGTGAGATTGGTCTAAATCCAAAGGGAGGAAGGGAAAAGGTTTTCTACACCTGCAGTGTCCAATATGGTAGCCATTAGCCATATGGCTAATTTGGCTAGGCTGAATTAAGATGCCCTGTATGACTGGATTTTGAAGACTTGGTACAAAGTAATAGTGTAAAATATCTCATGAATATTTTTATATGAATTATAAGTTGATAGCTAATATTTTGGATATATTGAGATAAATATAATATATTATTAACATTAATTTTTTAGTTTCTTTTTACTTTTTCAAATGTGGCTCATAGAAAATTTAAAATTAAATATGCAGCATTGTATTTTTGTTGGACATTGCTATTATAGGCAGAGGCTACAGCTCATACTAAGTCTCTGGAAAAAAGTAAGGTATATTGGGAAACTACTATTTAATTAACTAGAACACTGGGACACACGAGGGCAAGAAATACATCTACAGAACTTGGTGAAAGGCAGATATTGAAGGGTCATGTAACTCATGCTAAAGGTTTTGAAATCTATCTTGAAGGCAGATTGGAACTATTTAATGAGTTTACCCACAGGAAGATTTTCTGATTGATTTCCCTCCTCCATATAGTCTGCTTTCTTGTGCCATAAAGCATTTGCAAAGCATATTTCTATGGACTTGAGCATGGAGATGCATGCAACGATTTTTGACTCACTTGACTAAATTAGTTTGAAAAGTCATTCATGAAACAGCTTAAAGGGAGCTAGGACAGTCCACCTAAGTTGATTGGGTATGTGATTTCCATTAGATTTTTGAGACATCCTTAAAGTAATGAATAAGTAGCAAATTACATTTGGAATATGTTAGGTGCAGTGCTGGATTATCTCTTAATCAGAGTAATCATACAGTACTTAGGGGAACAACAAAACAGAGCTCCAAAAGGAAATTTTAAAAATCTTTAAAAATTTAATAATTGATATTTTTACAAATTAAAGTAATCTTTTCTACCTTTCTCTTGTGGTGTGTACTGCTTTTATTTTGAGTTCCATAAGAAGGAGGTAGATTAGGTCTACAAACTTTTCATTGCTTATGCCTCTAAAAGTCTTAATCCAGCCCAGGTCAAGTGCACCAAATCAGAAAGCTAAGAGAACATTGCTAATTAGTGATTACTAATATAGAATCATATATTGTGATTGAATATTGCCATTGTTTCAGTTTCCAATTTCCTCCAATTCCCATCTAAACTCTTTCTCGATAACCAATTTGCTCTCTCCTTTTTAAGTCTCATCAGCTTCAAATAATTCAGGTTATATTGGGACTCAGCAAGCCAGAGTGTAGTACTTAATCTCTAAACTGTCACTGCTCTAATTTCTTGTGGAGTTCTAAGTCCAACTTCATTTGCAATCTGTACAGTTTCCTGCCAGAAAACATGATAATAGGATGTTAATTTAAAGGGCAAATCTAGACATTATAATATGGCTCAGTGCTTAAAACCCCAAACCAGATGTGCTTGGGCAATGACTCTGCCATTTCATTTTTCTTCTCCTTTGGTCAGTAGCAGCCCAGGAGCCAGGAACAGTGTATCATCACTGATAATTATATACTTCTTCCAAATGAAAAAAAAAAAGTTGTGCAATTTCTCAGAGCTGTTCTTTTTTGGAGAAAATAAAATAGTTTTCTATTTAAGCCTTTTAACGAGATATTTCATGCGGGTAGATATATGTTGTATTATCACTCTAAGTTCAGTATTTAGAAATCTTTAGTTTTATGGCAACCTGCCGCAACCTGACTTTCTCAAAAATTCCAAGGATATTACAAACACCATGCATCCGTGGTGTTTATAATATCCTTGGAATTAAGTCCTAGAGATCTGCCATATACCATAGTACCTATAGTTAACAATAAGGTATTGTGTACTTTAAATTATGTTAAGAGGATAGATCTCATGTTATGTGTTGTTACACACACACACACACACAGTAAAACAAAACAAATCCACAAAAAAACACAAGGAAATTTTTGGAGGCGATGGATACATTTAGTACCTTGATTGTGGTGATGATATCATGGGTGTATGCATATGTCCAAATTCATCAAAATCTATATCTTCAATATGTGCATTTTTTGTGTGTATCAATTATACTTCAATAAAGCTTTTAAAAAGCAGTTATGCATACTCTGTAGTTTCATGTTTTCTGGCTTATCAATGCATTTACTTGCATCTTAGCTTTTACTTATGTTTTAGTGTTTAAGTAGACTAACCTGAATTTATTCACATTTATCTGGCCTTAAACACTAAGCGGGAATATTCCTGGGCAATACTTGGATGGGATTAACTTTGGAAAATTGAATGCTATAATTTTGTTTCTCCCCTAAGAACACCACCTAATAGTAGGCACTTATTGATTGCCTGCTGAATTAGATGCATGTAATCAATATTAAGAGTAAGAAAGAAAAAACAAACACATTTCTTTAGCATTTTTCAGAGTTTTGGTATTTCTGTTCGCTCATATCTTTCTATGGCCATTCACCCCTCTTGTGTTTTCTTTTAGTAAGAGTACCTAGGTACACCATTCACTCATCCATGGTGTTTATAATATCCTTGGAATTTTTGAGAAAGTCAGGTTGCAGCAAAATCTAGAAATGAATGTGCATCTTTCATCGACAAAATGGACATGCAGTTTTTGTAGCATTGGAGGACGAATTTTTACATTCTTCTGACTTGGAAATGGAGAGGAAACCAAAACCTAAATTATATTAGGCTCTTCCTTTTTGTTACCCAGCATTACAGGACATTTTAGAAGGATAACCCATAAAAAAACCATCACACATAGTACTTACCATAGATTAGAGTTCAATAAATATTAACCTTCCTACTGCTTTTTGTCTTTACTTAGTCAAGATCTTTTTTACCAGGAGTAGCTTATTATTTGATGAGAAACAACCATAATATATTTTCCCCACCTAATTGAGAGGCTCTATACTCCTTTCGATAAAGATTTTGGTAATGCAAAGTCAGTTAATTCAGTCAGTCTTTTATTTATCCCCTGTGTTTTGATATAATGAGGATTTACTGTAGCTGTTAATACAACATAAATCTTCAATTTTATTATCCACCCATCAGCAAACTAGCTTTTGTGAAAATTGAAGCTAAAAGTTATTTGATAAATGTTCCATCCTCCTCAATAGTGAAAACTGGTCTGAAAATCATTTTTCAAGGAGCCTTTTCCAGAGGTTTAGAGTTCCTTCAAGCCTTTAAGAAGTTGGAAATGTTATTAAGCATTTTGATTTCTTTTCCTTTCATCTCCTGTTTAGAAATTAATGTCTTGAAAAATTGGCTGCAAATGTTAAGGTTTTGTAAAGATATGAAATCTATTCATCTGTCTAATACAACGGCAATGTGTTAAAAAGAATTGGTTCTTTGCTAGACATTTTGGCCAATCTTGGAAAGATTTTTGTCTTTGCTTTCTAGAACTTTGGATGCCTTTTCTTTTCAGTTTTAGCACTAGGAAAACCAACTACTTCAATAATTTTCTCAAATAAGAACTTCAACACGTATTTCATCTATGATCTTTATGAAGTAGCAAGGCATGGCCCCATTCCTGTGTTTCATAAAAAGAGATGATAGACAAATAGGTAATTTAAGTGATTGTAGTGTAGCCCTTTGGTTTCCTGTTTTTCCCCTTGAGGTTGTATCTTCTTTTTATTGCAGAATGTATCAGTATCCATTATAAAAGGTCCTCTGGTTTATCTTTTTTGTGGGATCATTGTTGTATACAACTTTGTGTAAAGCTGCAATTCAGAGGCTGTCCCAATATGTCTGCATCTGGGCGTACATATGGTCTATTTTAGCTTTAACTTCAAATTTCCTTTAATACATAGGCTGTGTGTATTCCCATAATGGTAGTTGAGCAATTTCTTTGCAATGGCTCAATTTCTTTTTCTCTCTTCTGCATTCACCCCTCCTTTTCCTCTTTACAGTAGTAACTTTCCTAAAAGGCTCATTTAAAGAAAAAAAATCCGTAACACCCATGCGAGCAGGCGCCAGGAAGTTTAAGTTTAGATAACAGTCCCATCACATTTGGCTGTTTGGCTAGAGCTAGCTGCGTAAATAGAAAGGAATGTGTTATGATCCCCCTGCTGAAGTGTGCAACACTGCTCCAGAATGAGCCTCTCCATCCATTTCTATTTATTTACTGCCAGGATGTTCTAGGCGCTCTGGAACAACACAATTACAGCCTTCAATTGAGACATACAATCTGCATGGAGGTGAATCAGGCAGCTGGCTCTGTTTGCTGTACTTTACTTGGTCAGTTATTTAGGTTCAATAGCTATTGTCAGAGGAGTTGTGTTTAATCAACTGTTTCAGTGGAGTTCCACCTCTGATTTCCAGAGGCAATTTTTATGAGTGAGAGCCCTGCAAACATATAGCTTCTCTACACTTCTTATACTTAAACCTGTAAAAACAAATCATGGAAACCTTTGTTAATCCACTAAGCTGAGCTACTTGGGCAAGGGTTTTTCTGTGATAAATCACCAAATCCAGTTTTCACTCCCTGTTGCATTGAAGAGTCTCAGAGAGTAAGGATCACACTTAGGCATTTTTGATGTAATGAAGGGTATAGGCTGAGTGCTAAAAAATAATTAATTGGAAATTGATTGGTTTTTTACAACAAATATTTATTGGGACTTGGTTATATTTTAGTTACTCTTAGAGTAGAGATAGGACATCTGTGATCTCTACTAGCATGAAGCCTTTACTGTAGCGGAGAGGCACACATTGAACAATGAAGAAACTATTAATTATTTGATTACAATTGGGTATGTAACTATAAAGGAGAAATTGACTTTTCTATAAGAGCAGCTAATAGGAAATCTGACCTCATCTTAAGTCTCGGAAAGGAAGTGATTTTTGAACTTAATGTAATTCTAGATAGTATGTGTATGTGAGGGATTCAGGAAGGGGCAGTGTGGGAGGGATGTTCCAGGTAGCAGGGGAACAGCTTTTGCAAAGGCTGTGGGAAGGAGAGAGCATGGTATATACAAGGGACTGTTAGAAGCTCAGTGTGGCTGGAAAACAGAGTCAAAGCAAAAATGGGATGTAGGAGATATAGACTGTGATGGAGACAAGTCCAGACCATGCAGGGCCCTGTAGGTCTTCTTAATGATTTATGTCTTTTGTTAAAAGTTATGAGAAGCCATTTAAATATTTTAGGTGGTAATTGACATGTCTGGAATTCTGCTTCTTTAGCAAAGACTATTCTGACTGCAGTGAAAGAATGAATTGGAGTAGAGTAAACATGAACACAGGGATCCAAGTTAAGAGGCTGTTGTTATACTAGTCCAAGAAGAAAGCCAGCAGCTTGGCTTAGGGGAGAGGGAATAAAGGAGACAAACTAAAGAGAGATTTAGGAGGTAAAAAATCAGCAGGACTTAATGAGGGACTGGGTGTGTGGAGGGGATCAAGAGGTGATGGAGGCACTCAAGTTTTTGTCCTGAATAAATGGCTAGATGGTGTTAACTTTCACAAGAACATTGGAAAAGGACTACTTAACGAGAGGGCAAAATTGGAGAGTTTGGTTTGGGTAAGGTTGGTCTGGTTTGAAGTGCCTAGGGAACAGCCAACCTGAGCTGTCAAGTAGATAGTTATTTGAGTCTAGAGCTCAGAGCACCTTACTTCTCTGATGCAAATAGAGACAGGAGTGTTACATATGGTAAAAGAAGACCAGGAATAGATGATCAGATCATCTAGGAATTGTGAATTGTTTGGTTACATTTCACAAATGCTTATTGAGTGTCCATCTTTGCCATATTCTTTGCTAAATATTAGGCATATGAAAAGGAAAGACATTCAGTAAATAGTGTAGGTCATCTCTTTGCCTTAAGCCTAAATTAATTTTTACATCATTCTATATTGGAGACAGTACATCCAAAGAAAACTCTTGGACAAGCTAAATCTGTACCTTAGTCCTATGTTTCCTGGCCTTTGCTTCAATCTAACTTAAATCTCTGTAAACTTAAATTCATTTTATTCTTTTTAATACTTGTAGACATACAGACTAACTTGGAAGCACATTCTTTATATTAACTCCTTATGTTCTTAAAAAACCTTTTCTCAGTTTTGAGAGATATCATCACCTTTGGCCTTCTTGGAATAAGAGATGTAGGATCGTTTCTTACATGAAGATTGTATTCATGTTTTTAACAAAGAAATTCATCCTCAGGCTATAAAATATTCTTCCCATATTTTGTAGGTAATAAATTGCTGATGACTTTCAGATTATGATGATATTGACTCCACTTGTGAAAATTAGGCCACACCCCTCTAGTCTGATCTTAAAATAAGACTAGATTTATTGGCAAAGTGAAATTTATAGCCTCTTTTATTTAGCTCTTATTCTTCAGAGACCCATGGCTTAAATGGCCTACATTTTAAGACTGTATATCTCAAGTTATTGTCTTCAGACCATCTGCATCAGAAGCACTGGGGTGTGCTTGTTAAAAATAAAGATCGTTGAACCTTATCTTCTAAAAATTATTTTTTAGTATAACTGGGATAAACCCCAATAATTTGCATTTTAACAAGCACCCCAAGTGATTTTTATTTATATCAGAGTTGGAGAACTGCTCTTTGGGGGATATAAAAATTTGTACATCTCACTATTAGAATTTAATGAGAAATTAAATAATTTTGAAAGCCAGGTCAGTTTCATACCAATTTTGAAGATTAATAATTAAGTCACAAGTGTTCAAATGTTTAGTAGGTATTGTTCAGCAGTTTAGTGATAAAAGAACATCACATTGCATAAATGTCTTTTCTAACACATAAATGTTTATGTGAGAAGAGAGATGGATAGAAAAAGTAGGAAAGAGGAGAGTTACGGAGAATGCACGTGATAGAGAAGAGATTGATATTGAAGAAATGGAAATTAAAACTCAGTTCAAGCAGAGTCTTTCCTTCAGTTGTAGTGCACGTTTTGCTGTCACTGGCATGCTCTGTGAATTCCTAGTATGCATTATTGTACGTTTACAAATGTTGCTAGAGGTTCAACTCTTTTCCTATCTCTAGAACTAGCAAAAAGTCTCTCCTGACTCCCCCCCCCCATAGGAAGAACGCCGTGTGATTTATGTTGGTAAAATCAGACCTGACACAACACGGACAGAACTGAGGGACCGTTTTGAAGTTTTTGGTGAAATTGAAGAGTGCACAGTAAATCTGCGGGATGATGGGTGAGCATCTTCAAGATTATTTCTTGTTTAGAAGCTGACGTATGTAAAAAAATTATGGCTGTAAGATTACTAGGATGGGAGTTGCCAATGTAAGTGCTTTGACAGATGACATGTTGAGTTCAGAACCTTATTTATTTTCTCTCATCCCTATTTATTAATCTTTCTTGTTGAGATTTCCTGTCTCAGAAATAAGTATTTAGCTGCTTGACAGGACAATCACACTGATAAATGGATGCAGAGCCACACGTGTTGGCACCAGCCAAGTCTCCCCAAGTAGAAAGGGTTACAGTCCTATATGCTAATGCTTCTTCACCAACTTCAAACTTGTCTTCTTTGTCCATTACAGAGACAGCTACGGTTTCATTACCTACCGTTATACCTGTGATGCTTTTGCTGCTCTTGAAAATGGATACACTTTGCGCAGGTCAAATGAAACTGACTTCGAGCTGTACTTTTGTGGACGCAAGCAATTTTTCAAGTCTAACTATGCAGACCTAGGTATGGATTTTATTGTATGTGGAATGAAGAATCCATAATGTAGAGCTCAAAATGGTAGCAAACGTAATCCATAGGTAGCTTGGGTTGGACTATCACTTTATTTTACTAGAGGGAATATTTGAGTTCAGATTTTTTTTTTTTAATGTTTAAAACAGTTTCAGAAGTGAGGGGCTTATGTTTTGGCAATAAAGGGCGAAAGTTAGTTCTTTTTATTCTCTGCCCGGGTGCTGAAATTCTGCACGATTTGTGCGTGTGCATGTGTGTGTGTAGTATATTGTGTGTATCTACCTTTGTTTATGTTTTGTGTGTGTATGTATGTTTGAAATCTGCTTTTGCTTTCTGTGCATATCCTGAATCTTTTTGTACAAGTCATAGCATTCCCATCATTGTTTTATAGAACAAAATATGCAAAAATCTTGCGTTTTTCCTTGTTATTTCACAGACTCTTAGAAATATAATCACGTTCTGTGAATTACAACTTGAGAGATAAAATCAAATTTCATATGGTATCATGCTGTACTTACTTTTAAAAAAAATAGTTATTTGTTGAGTTACTGTGCTAGTTACTGTGTAGGAGCTTTGCGAGGATTTTTTCATTTAATTACTAGAACTATCTTAGGAGGTAGATATTGTTATTATCATCCCCATTTTACAGATAAGGAAACTGAAGCATACATACATATTTGTTTTTCTTATTCTAAAGATTTTGCAAACTCAAGGAGTAAAATTGGAAAATATAAAAAAGTATTAAGAAAAATAAAATCACCTAACCCAGAGATAAGCACTATTACCAACCAAGTGATTTGCCTTGAAGTATTTTGTCTTCAAATGTCTAATTTTTTATAGTTGAGATCATATATATGTACATACACACACACACACGTATACAGCAGCAATAGAAATATATATATATAAAACTTTTAAATTCTACTTTCTCAATTAACATTATATAAATTTATTTTCTCCCGTGACTCACAGGATTAAAATAATTTATCAACATATTTTAATGATTGCACAGTATTTTGTTGGGCGAATAGTAACATGTTTAATCATTTCATTATAAATAAACATTTGTTCAATTTTTAAATTTTCTGATATTACAGATAATGCTACAATGGACACCTTCATTTCAATTTTAATTCTGTTCCATTGCATGTCATTCCTTATCTAATGTGTGTATTGTAAGCCTTTACATTCTTCGTGGAAAGAACAAAGGAAGAAAAGTGGCAAATGTCTTGTGAATATGACATAATTATTTTAAATTAATTTATAATTAAAACCATAAAACTAACATATAAATCTATTCCTCAGCATTATTAGACATTTATTTGCGTTTACTCTGGTTTGGCATAAAGAAAGAAATGAATACCAAATACAGGGAATTTTTTTCTCCCTTCCAGTGAAGTGATGTCTTCTTAGTGTAATTGATATAGGTGATGTGCATTGTTCAGAGGGAATATGCTGTAATTCACTTCACAAGCTAAATAGATAGTCTGAAGCAGGGGAGAGCTGGCTGACTGTTAGAGAGATAGAGGCCTAGGGATGAGAGTATAAAACGTGGCAAGTCATTTGTTCAAATGTTGGCTGATAAAAACAGTCAAGACAGATTGAAGTCTTGAGTCGAGTTGACTTATTTTCTTCAGTGATGAAGGCCAAGGTGTTTCTAGTCTCTCAAAACATCTAGAGTTTAAAATAAGCTACCTAGAGGGGCCTGTAGAGCATAATTCATCACTGGTACTGGGAGGATTGGATGGTATTTCTGAATTGAACTAGAGCCTCCCTAAAATATTTCTAAGAAGAATGCTTCCCTTCTCGTTATCTCCTTGCCTAGCCAGCAGCAATAGAAACTTTGGTATTGCTAAGCTCGCTCTGTATTTTCTGAAGAGTACCTTTGATGTGCATTGTAGTAGCATGGGTTTTTCCAGTTCCCTCAAGCTCTACCATGGCATGAGAGATAATTTTTCTGATTGTAGGCATGGCATAGTCAGAAGAGCCCTGGCTTTGGAATCCTGCAGACCTGGGTTTGCAGACCTGGCTTACCACTGACCTTGGGCAAACAATTTAGCTCCTTCAGCTTCTAGTTCTTCATTTAAAAAATACCTTATAATGTTGCTGTAAACACTAAATAAATGTTTGTGAAGCTGTTAGCACAAGGTCTGGCATAACATAGTCGCTCAATAAATAATAGCTATGATTATCATTAAAAATGATGATAATGAGAAGAAGTGAGAAATTTAAAGTTATTTTAAAATGGGAGAATCAACAAGGGGGCCAGCTTTGAAACGCAACAAAATTGTCATGTATCTTTTCTTTGTTCCCCGAAGAATTCAAGTTAAATGCTTCAGGGCGTGTGTGGGCACTAAATACAGTGACCATAAGAATATACTGGACTCTTAGAGGGACTGGGAGCTTACATGTATCCAGAATGAAGCAAAATGTTGTGATACAGAGCAAAATACAGAGGAAATAAACTTATATAATATTAATTGAGAAAAGTAGAATTTAAAAGTTATACACACACACACGCATGCATACACGCAGTGAGGTGACATATCATTTTAGATAGGTTTAACCGATTTTTTTTCTGTTTTTATTTACTCCACCAAATTTAGTTACCTCACACATCCTATTTCTCTACTATTGAAATGAGGTAATGGTAACTACAATATTATTAAAACAAAACATAATAATTATTCCAGCTACTATTTATGAGCCAGTTTTATAAATGAGACATTGCATTTAAAGTGACTTGATCAAGGTTACCATAGTGAAGCCAGGAATTAAGTCCAGCTTTCTATAAATCTCTGTGTCTGTGTAGTCTGTGTAGTCTGTCTTTCTTTTCACTGTCTTATAAACAAATGGATCTTTCTAAAAAAACTTGATAAAAAAATTAAGAAAGAAAGAAAGAAATTAAATATGGACTATAGGATTAGAACAGAAGAATGGGTCAGTAGTATGAATATACTAATTTTGACCAGGAATTAGTGGGGTGTAGAATTCAAACATACAGTAAAAATGAGATAACACATTCATCACAAATTTTTTAACTCATTGAAATGTTTTAGATTATCAGCATATTGAATATATACATAACTTTATATATACCTTTGCCATTCATTGGTAAATCATTCTCAGATCCCCACACAAATATTTTCGACCATGGCTTTAATAATATGCTGGTGTTTGAGAGTAAGACATTCATTCAAAAACATTAATTTGAGTACCTACTTTGTGCTGATGGTTTTCCAGATGTTAGAAATCCAAGTGTAATGTGATTTGTTTCTATTAATATGGTATAATTATTTACAGCAATTTCTTTTGAAAAATAGAGGGGCTTTGTGGCTATTCCTATATAAATCTTAATATCCCTTACTGTGTTCCAATATCCTTCTGTTAGTGAGAGAGAAAGTGAAAGAGTAGATGCTATTGCCTCAAAAATTGCATACACCCACATTCTATATCATACAACAAAAGAAGATTGTTTGGTTGCCCACTGGGTAACATAGTATGCCCCTGTAAGTGGGTATGTATATGATCACTGTATTTCACAGAGAAGAAACTCTTGAGAACTGTCGTTCACAATATTTTTAATATTTGCTAATGAAAATACAAAAGCACTAAAATTCTAGGCTTTACTTAGAATAATTCCAAGTTAGGACACTTAAAATAATCTCAAAATTCCCTCCAAGGAAAGTTAAGTATATATGTTCTTGACAGTTTCACGATGACTTTTGTCACACAGTGTGCTGTTGCTGGGAAAATCTTCCATCTTGATGTACACTGCAAATGGAATTCTTTTTTCTTCTGTCTCTGCCATCTAAAATGGTGAAAGTAGATTAAAGCTTGGGGTGGTGGAAATCAGGCTGGGTCAGGAGAGCTTGGGGCCTTGTAATCTTTTCAGCAAAACAACTTGTTAGGTCAGTGATTGTACCTGTACATTATCTAGTACTATAGTCATCTGTCACTTCGAGCATTTCTATTTTGTAACTTAATCTGGGAAAAACAGAAAAACACTCATATTTTAGTAGAATTGTTCATGTTTTCCAGAAAGGATTTGTTTTTCCTTCACTTAAATGTTTTTAAAAGAATGAAAGTATTTGCAAGAGCCACCCTCTTTCTTGCAAGACCAGCAGAAATATCTGATTTTTTTCAAAGATGTCCATAGAGAAAAATCAGAAATATTTCACAGAATTTCACTTTACATTCAACACTGCTAAAACATAATCAATTTGTTAAGGGTTATTTGGAGTGACTTGTGGAAATTTGCACAAAAGCTGACATGGACTAGGATAAGGATCCAAGAAAGAGCATGGGTTTATTTATACCTGCATATTTTTTTTCTCCTATTAATGAGTAAAGATGCTGAACATACCCTCTTGGAATGTGAAGCATTTCCCTAGACCTTCTAATCTGGGGAGAGTTTGCACCATTGTTGCTGAGGATCCCAGAGGTAGTGGAGTAGATGGCCAGTTCATATGTCCCTCCTGCCTCGAAGGGGGACAGCAGTTTGGAGATTAGGGGAAGTGCTGATGATTCTCTCTCTCCCACTCAACCTGATTTTATGCTCAATTAAATTAATACCATTGAATAGGAAAGTTCCAACTTTACTCTTACCTCTGCAATTAAGTTGAGGAATCATGGACAAGTCTTTTAATATGCCAGGAGCAATGGGAGGGTGGTTCTCTATAAAGCAGAAATACTACAGTCTGCTCTGCCTACCTCCCAGGAATATTTATATCTAAAATGAGTCAATGGGTGAGTGTTTTTGAGAGCACACCACTCCCACTCTCCAATAAAGTCTGTGCATTGTTTTTTAAAGTATATTGTGTAGAAAAGTTGCTATTGAATCAGGTAATCTTTGATTGGAATGATTGAGTTAATGGCTATTAGCAAAGCACGTATCTAACCTGGCTTGGGTTTCTTTCAGATTCAAACTCAGATGACTTTGACCCTGCTTCAACTAAGAGCAAGTATGACTCTCTGGATTTTGATAGTTTACTGAAAGAAGCTCAGAGAAGCTTGCGCAGGTAACATGTTCCCTGACTGAGGATGACAGAGGGATGGTGAATACCTCACGGGACAGCGCGTCCTTCCCTAACAGACTATTCCAAGTCATACTTAGGAATTTCTCCTACTTTACACTCTCTGTACAAAAGCAAATTAAAAGAACAACAGTACAACAAGAACAACAACCACAACCATGGTTTACATGAACACAGCTGCTGAAGAGGCAAGAGACAGAATGATATCCAGTAAGCACACGTTTATTCATGGGTGTCGGATTTGCTTTCTCTGGAGTCTCTTAGTGATGATGTGTGTGCGTGTGTGTGTGTGTGTGTGTGTGTGTGTGCACATGTGCACGCGTATGTGTGCACGGGAACCTGGTTTGAGGGAAGTATGTGCATGCACTTGTGGAGACTGGGGGCACCCGATCAGAATGTGCAAGGGCAAATCACTTCAAATGGCAGCAGTTCCACGAAGACACACTTAGAACCTAGAACTTCAAAATGTTCATATTCTATTCAAATGGAAAAAAAAATACACAAATTTAAAAGGAAAGAAAACTAACCAACCAACCACAAACCACCCTAAAATGACAGCCGCTGATGTCTGGGCATTGGCCTCCTCTGTACTGTATTTTTTAAGAAAGTGCAAAATCAACTTGAAGCAAGCTCTCTCGTAACGTAGTGATTATATGACAATCCTGAAGAAACCACAGGTTCCATAGAACTAATATCCTCTCTCTCTCTCTCTCTCTCTCTTTCCTCCCTTTTTTCTTTTGCCATGGAATCTGGGTGGGAGAGGATACTGTGGGCACCAGAATGCTAAACTTTCCTAACATTTTGAAGTTTCTGTAGTTCGTCCTTTATCCTGACACTCATGTATATGTCCAAAATGTTGATCTTCCACCGCAAATTTCAAAAGCCTTGTCGATGGTCAAGCGTGCAGCTTGTTCAGCGGTTCTTTTTGAGGAGCGGACACGGTGTTACATTACTAATGAGAGTTGGGTAGAACTCTCTGGGATGTGTTCAGATAGTGTAATTGCTACATTCTCTGATGTAGTTAAGTATTTACAGATGTTAAATGGAGTATTTTTATTTTATGTACATACTATACAATGATGTTCTTTTTTTGTTACAGCTATGCACTGTAAATGCAGCCTTCTTTTCAAAACTGCTAAATTTTTCTTAATCAAGAATATTCAAATGTAATTATGAGGTGAAACGATTATTGTACACTAACATATTTAGAAGCTGAACTTACTGCTTATATATATTTGATTGTAAAAAAAAAAAAAAAAAGACAGTGTGTGTGTCTGTTGAGTGCAACAAAACAAAACGATGCTTTACGCAATCCATCCCGGCTTAGGTGAGCTTCTATCTAAGCATCTTGTCAAGAAATATCCTAGTCCCCTAAAGGTATTAACCACTTCTGCGATATTTTTCCACATTTTCTTGTTGCTTGTTTTTCTTTGAAGTTTTATACACTGGATTTGTTAGGGGAATGAAATTTTCTCATCTAAAATTTTTCTAGAAGATATCATGATTTTATGTAAAGTCTCTCAATGGGTAACCATTAAGAAATGTTTTTATTTTCTCTATCAACAGTAGTTTTGAAAACTAGAGGTCAAAAATCTTTTTAAAATGCTGTTTTGTTTTAATTTTTGTGATTTTAATTTGATACAAAATGCTGAGGTAATAATTACAGTATGATTTTTACAATAATTAATGTGTGTCTGAAGACTATCTTTGAAGCCAGTATCTCTTTCCCTTGGCAGAGTATGATGATGGTATTTATCTGTATTTTTTACAGTTATGCATCCTGTATAAATCCTGATATTTCATTCCTTTGTTTACTAAAGAGACATATTTATCAGTTGCAAATAGCCTATTTATTATAAATTATGAGATGATGAAAATAATAAAGCCAGTGGAAATTTTCTACCTAGGATGCATGGCATTTGTCAGGTTGGAGTGTAAGTGCTTCATTTGGGAAATTCAGCTTTTGCAGAAGCAGTGTTTCTACTTGCACTAGCATGGCCTCTGACGTGACCATGATGTTGTTCTCGATGACATTGCTTCTGCTAAATTCAATAAAAACTTCAGAAAAAACCTTCATTTTGAGCATCAGGATTTCATCTGAGTGTGAAGTCCCCGGAATGGAATTCAGTAAAGTTTGGAGTGTGTATTCCAGTTTCTAAACTGAGATTTGATTACTGTTTGGCTGACATGACTTTTCTGGAAGACGTGATATACCTACTACTTAATTGTTCTTTTCCTTTCTCCCATCCAACATGATCTTATAAAATGGATTTCACCCCCAGGCCAATGCAGCTAATTTTGATAGCTGCATTCATTTATCACCAGCATATTGTGTTCTGAGTGAATCCACTGTCTGTCCTGTCGGATGCTTGCTTGATTTTTTGGCTTCTTCTTTTTAAGTAGATAGAAAGCAATAAAAATACTATGAAATAAAAGAACTTGTTCACAGGTTCTGCGTTACAACAGTAACACATCGTTAATCCGCCTAATTCTTGTTGTTCTGTAGGTTAAATGCAGGTATTTTAACTCTGTGTGAACGCCAAACTAAAGTTTACAGTCTTTCTTTCTGAATTTTGAGTATCTTCTGTTGTAGAATAATAAAATAAAAAGACTATTAAGAGCAATAAATTATTTTTAAAAAATCAATATTTAGTAAATCCTACTATGTGTTCAAGGACCAGATGTGTTCTCTATTTTGCCTTTAACTTTTTGTGATCCAATTTTAAATACATTCTCCTTTGTGCCCTGGATTGTTGACATGAGTGAAACACTTGGGGTTTTATTTTTTTGTTTTCTCACTTATCAAAAGACAAGACTACAGATTTCATGTCAAGGATTAATTTATGTCCCCTCCAGCCTGAGAAATAGTGTTACCAGGAAGATAGTTTTTCTCCATGAACTTCAAATTTCATCTAAAATTAGTGGAGCCTTTGTGTCTTATGCAAATGCTGTGGGTAGCCCATCAAAATATAAGCTGTGTTCCTTTTATTTTTATTTTAAATTTTTTTTGGAAGAGAATATTTCAAATGAGCACATGCACCCCATCATTACTGGAAGCAAATTTCAGCGTAGATCTGTAGGATTTTTAGATGATCGCGGGCCATTGCCTTCATGCTGTGGTAAGTACCACATCTACAATTTTGGTAATTGAACTGGTGCTTTAGAAATGTGGTTTTGTTTTGTTTTGTAAGAGATGTAGCAGAATAATTCTTCCAGTGCAACAAAATCAATTTTGCTAAACGACTCTGAGAACAACGGTTGGGCTGTCAACATTCAAAGCAGCAGAGAGGGAACTTTGCACTATTGGAGTATAATGTTTGGGTCAGTTGAAAAAAGGAAACCTTTTCATGCCTTTTAGATGTGAGCTTACAGTAGGTAATGATTATGTGTCCTTTTCTGATGGCTGTAACGAGAACTTCAATCACCGTAGTCTAAGACCTGATCTATAGATGACCTAGAATAGCCATGTACTATAATGTGATGATTCTAAATTTGTACCTATGTGACAGACATTTTCAATAATGTGAACTGCTGATTTGATGGAGCTACTTTAAGATTTGTAGGTGAAAGTGTAATGCTGTTGGTTGAAATATGCTGAAGAGGGAAAGTGAGCGATTAGTTGAGCCCTTACAGGGCTTTTTTCCCACCTGCCAATTCTACATGTATTGTTGTGGTTTTATCCATTGTATGAAAATTCCTGTGATTTTTTTTTTTTTAAATGTGCAGTACACATCAGCCTCACTGAGCTAATAAAGGGAAACGAATGTTTCAAATCTACTTCTGCTTTTCTTATTTATCGTAACCATACTACTGGCATTTTCTCAGATCAGTATACATTACTTGCTTATTATTATTCTATTTCCTGTCTGGCTCCTTCTTCCTTTCTCCCTGCTTTTCCATATTCATGTATACATTTCAGCTCTAAGGTAATGTGCACCTTCTGTATTTTACCTTGTCCTCTTTCAAACAGCAAAGGCAGACATGGTGATTTCTATAATGAACATTCAGAGGTGAAAAGTGACATGGGACTTTATCAAATGGATTAGCTCTATTTTTGTACCTAACCCTGGAAAGTGTATTTTTAAGTACAAGTTATTGCACCTAGGGAGAAACCCACTAAATATGCAGCATAGGAAGCGATTCTATTATGGATGGACTGAATATTTTTCAAAGACCTGTAACAGGATGCAATCCCCCATCATATGCAAGTCATCAGGTTAAATATGGGATGAACTAAGAGCTGCTGACACATCTTGCTGTCACAGTGTCCACTGTGCCTGGTAGGTGATGGCGGTCCTGATGACACAGAATGCATTTATTAATGAATTAGTACTCCTCTCCCTCCCAATTTCAGGTGGTCATTCCCACTTCCAACTATTGTATTGAAAGACCCAATATAAACACAGCACTGGGGAATTGTGGCTAAATATATCCTACCCCCCTGCCCCAATCTCCTAGAGAGAAAGGAAATGTTTGTAAATATTGGAGATGTGATAAAACTTTCAATAGTGCATTAAAATTTGCTAAACAACACAAGAAGCACTCCCCATGGTTCTCTTTCTATTTTATACCAGTGTAAAATTTGTCAATAATTTTATCAAAATAGAAAATAAAAACTTACCTTTATCTCACCCAAATATGCATTCGTTGACAACTGTGGATACTAAGCGCTCCTGAGATTCAGTGGATAAACCTGACATCCTGACTTGTCTTCTCTCCTCGATGCTTCAGCTGTACAGGGCATTTTTCATATTCTGGCTGGGACCAGCAAGGGCATTAGAATAATTCAAGTATTCCCCAAAAGGTTAACTTTTCACCCTAATAAAGCCTTTGAAGGCAGAGAGAAAATGAGAGATTTTAAGAAACAGCAGTGGTAGCCCCACTAGTTTGGTGCTGAGACATACCGATTAGAGATAAAGGATTCCTTTCATGTTGTCCTCAAAACCTTAAATCACTTCCATCCTTGATGATACTAATGGCAAAATAATTATTAAAGCCAAAATTAGGTTGATAAAAATAAACAAACACTTGCTATGAGTAGTTTATTTAAAAGAAGCTTGTCTTAATTCAAAAGTCCTTTAAACTAAATCTGTCTGATCTATATACAATGTGATATTAAGTTGAGATTCTTTTTCAGCACTGCTAGTTTTCTCTTCTTTGTAGGGTTATTTAACTAATCAGTGGATGTAATTTACAGCCCTAATACCATTATTATACTCATTTGACACTAGTGTTACTAGCTACCCAGTATAATTCAGTATTAATTTTAGAATATTTTAACCAAAGCCTAGTTTTTGCAATATTTACTTTATATTAATCTTCAATTTTGCAATTCTCACTGCTATTTCTTGTTTTCACACACACTATACACCGTTATAAATAAATCTCTGTACTTCATCAAACAGCAGAGAGTAATAAAGAAGGTCACAACTCATAGAGAAGTTCCTTGGAGGTTTGTAACATCATGATTTAAATCTAGGAAAGATTTAATCAAAAGCTGAATTAATCCCTGGGGGAAAAGATGCTATATAGATTCTATTGATGGGCACAAAGCCATCTATTTCTTTTCAATGGTCTCTGTTAATATGTTTGGGAAAAGGAACATAGTTTTTTACATGAGAAGGAAAATAAGGTTTTCTTGATGGGGGAAGGATAATATGCAGTCACCTTTATGTCATGCTTCATCCCGCCCACTCATGATGGCCCATTTTGTTCTACTTACTGTGGCATTATCTGTTCTTCTAGTGCATGGTTAAATTAAATGTCCTCTATCCCCTCTTACCCCAGTATATCCCATGTGATTCCAGTAACTATGCAGAGTCCTAAAAACTCCACTCCAGTCAAGCATGTGGAATGTGTGGGTCACACGGGACAATTTTCAGGTCTCTTTGGTTATAATCAGGTGACTGGCCCTGGGCAAATTCTTAGTGTTGGGGACACTGGAAACTTGCAAGGAGAAATGATCATAAAATGTGGGTATGTCAAGGACCAGCTTCTACTGAAAAGCCTAACATTACCCCATGACTAAGTTGTACACTATAGGCAAGAGGCTATCCCCTTCCCTCATCCCTCTTTTCTGTCCATAATTCTGTAGAAATGTGATCATATTCCTTTTACCTCAAAACCCATTATTTACCATCAGCTGACATAGAAGGGGCAGAGTGGAATTAATTGAGAAACGTGAGAGAACTTTTAGAGGAGAAAACAAAATGATCCTATAATATTTTCATGATTGAATTAAATGAACATAATTATACAAGCACATATGCACACAGAGGCATTATTATAATCAAGAACCTTAAAATATTGTATTGTTTCAAATTTATGCATATAGCACTTATTGAAAGTAGCTAGTGTGATATTTGAATTTGCATATTGACCATTTTCATACATTTTCATATATTAATTTCTAGTAGGAAGAAGCTGAATTATTAGGAAAAATCCTGGGGTGATGTAGAAAAAATATTGTGCTCCTGCTCGTTTTTGAACATCAGGGGCACTTAGCAACATTATCTTTTTTTCCACATAGTTTTCTGTGATGGATTTTCAACAAGATGACATTCAAGTGAAAGCTGAAATTAAATGAGAAGGAAAGAATGTTAAGTGGTAAAATCCTAAATAGCTTATTAGACTACTTAATTGGAGAGAATTTATTTTTGCTGCTGTTAGGAACTCTATAGTCAAGCTTCCCTTTAACAATACTAATTGATGAAAAGAAAGTGGCTATACAACGCAATACCCTCCAGCAAGTCATTTAAGGAAATTCACAGGTACTTTCCTTTGATTGACTTTGGTGTTGTTGAAAATCAAGTCCTGTCTTCCCTCTTATCATTGCTTTCTCACTTTATTCCCAACCAGGTCTCTTGATAGCTTCGCAGTGCACTTAAAAGACTTACTTAACTCTTAAAAGAAAGTGAAGCCATGCTTGTTCCTAGTTTAACCATTTAGGAGGTTTTCAGCTTGATGGCTATTCCCTTTAATCAAACATATGACTAATGTTGCACAGTATTTAGAGGTACCACACTCTGTAAGCACTTCTGTATTTGTTGGCAGGAATATGTGTACATTATGACAGAATGATGATTAATTTCTCTGCTTTCTAGAGCAGGATAAGTTAGTAAACTGGTCACATAGTATGTGATGTGGCTGTGTTACTTTCATGTCAGGTGACTTATGATCAAGTGAAATGCATGGCCTAATTTGCCTCCACTTACCTGAACACATGGGGAAAGCATTCTGGGATGGTTTCAGTGAGCTGCCTTTCCCAGAGTCAGCAATCTGAATCGTAGTTCAGACTGTCCAACAGAAAAACAATAGGAGGAAAAGCAAAAACTGGAGTTCACCATTCATCATTCGGCCTAAGTATGTGGAGGGTAGGGAGTACCCGTGTGTTGGGCTGATATTTTCCTGTTTCCAATGGCAGCTGTGGTGGCCTACAATGGGAGTGCCAGTGCATGCACCTGATGAATGAAATAATTCATGGGCAGCTCATAAGAGTCCCTTTGTCACATGGTGCCAGGGCCTCACTGAGCCACTATCTGCCAGGCCATGTCATGGCAAGGACTAAGACTAGAAAGGTCACCTGAAGGAAAGAGAAGGAATAAATAAAAGGTTAACCAAACACAATTGAACTTCAGATACAAAGCAAGGTTTGGGCAAAGATTTCCTATGGTTTCTTATTTGCCTTTTATGCTGACTCATTCCATGGGATTATATAAACAAAAGAGTCGATCATACGATTGTACAGCAGGCCAGTAGAGCTGTGAAGAAGAGAAGGAACCTCACAGTGCTGGTTCCATGTGGGTGGCTGGTTCTGTGTCAGCTAGAAGGCAACTGGCCTTTCATGGCCTGGTGTTTTCTCAGAGGGGTTAATTAAAATCCTGTTCATTGCCTTGTTATTAGATTAATGGGAGGCACTTGGGGATTTCCACAGCCAGGTTTTTGGATAGAACTTTGAAGCTTTAATTTTGTGAATGATAGAAAAAAGATGCCCCTACATAAAAACAATTAAAGAAAAAGGGATCTTCACAGTCCAGTGATCCATTAAACAAGGCCCCCTTTTTTCTTCTAATTGATTCAGTTTTACCATCTCAAACTAGCCATTTGTAACAAGGGACCTTTACCGACTTTCATTTTTCAAACTTATTTTCTTTATTAATTAAAATTGTGTTTTATAATTTGGAAAATAATACATTATTTTTATATTCATAATTTTTTTTATTATTTATGAATATTCATGGGATTCAAAGCTGATTGTCACCCCTCGTGCCCAAGATGTGAAGGCCAGATCCATTCTGGCAGCACACCCATTACCACAAATTGTGATTATACCCCATGTCCCCCACCCAATTATCCCCAACCTCCCTCCCTAGAGAACATACCTTGGAATACAAAGTGGAGTGGGGACTTTCAGTTTTGAAGGTTTTACTTGAACCCTCTCAAAAGTCATATCTGCTATATACCATGGAGACTTTTAAATTCATGGCATTGGATTGATTTAAAGGCATTATTTGCTTTTTTTTTTTTTCTCTCTCTCTCTCTTAAAAACTCAGCTTTATCAACTCCATTTGGAAAGTTGATAAGCTTGGAGACTTCCTTTCTTAGAATTAGTTCTTAGAGACACACCTGGTCATCCTATTGCCCAGCAATTGAACCTCGGGTAATGATGTGGCTTAACCTGACCCTTTTTCTCCAACATCTTCATTGTAAAATTAAATAGATCTTCCTGTTGCAGTAAGAAGGAAATGTGGAAAGCTGCCCTCTAATTGAAAGTCCAGGAGATTCAGATGTGATTAGCACAGTGAAGGTGATGATGATGATAATGATGATGATGATGGCATCAGCTAACATTTATTGTGGATTTACTATCTTTTAGTCACTTTGCTTAGCTATTTTCATGAGTTTTCTCAATTAATCCTCCTAACCAAAGGATGAGATAGGTATACAACGCTTCCCATTTTATAGATGAGAAAATGGAGGTTTAGGGAAGTTAAGTAACTGCTCAGATTTGGGCAAATTCTAGTTGACTCCAACACTTATTTTCTAAACTATTGTGGTATACATATAATGCCCCCAGGAATAAAATATTAGTGTTCAAAAGAAAACTTTTTTTCTGTTGGAGGTAATTGGTTATTGAAAGTTTCTGTAGTTTTGCTGTTACCATCTGGTTGAAGCAAAACTCTGCATGTATCGCAATTACTCATTTTACATTGTTGAACTCCTCCAATATGCCAGAGATCACACTAGGTAATAAGAGCAGAATGGAGGAACATACATAGTTCCTACTCCACATCTACCTGGAAGTATAGTAAAGAAAATTAAAATGTGTGTTTTCTAATGGTAGCAGTAGGACACCCTTGCCAGGGTCCTTAGGGTGAGTATCTATCTATTTACCTACCTACCTACCTACCTATCTACATTTACTGTGTTTTCTGGAATGCATATTGCTTATAACCAACGTCTATGAAAGTTGAGGCCAGAGATCCTCATACTTAATAGTCGGGAATTACAGTTCTGTGATCCCATGGTATACAACCTGATTTAAAAGCATGAATAACCAGCTTTTTAAAAAGGCAGACCTCTTCCTACATTCGAGTGTATTTGGATGTTTTAGATGGTATACTCCTACCACTGAGGAATTAAATGATAAAAATAATCAATATTTAATAGCTTTTTATGGTTTTCTTAGCACTAATAAAGTGTTTCTGGTTTAAGGCTAGGATATGTGACAAGTGACAGGCACATTGAATAGCCACTTTTAGACCAAACACTGCCTCATTCCTATGGTTACACTCGCTGTTATGACACAAAGCTAACTTGAATATAGGTGTTCATAAAAAAAGACCTTCTTAAGATTTCTCAAATATATTTATCTGGATTTCTTTCTACAATGCTAACCTCTTTCTAGGTAAATCTTAAGATTACGATAGTCTCAGTTTATGGATGGCCTTTTTGGGGTAGTGTCCTTATTGTACCTATTGACATCAATAGCAGGGGAAGGGGCTCAGTTCATAACATTGCAATTCCTGGGCCCCATCTCCAATCCAGTGACCATGCTCAGTGAGAATAGGTCATTTAAGATGACAAGATGGGAAAGAAGGGAAGTTGGTCATAAACTTTCATCTTTGGAATTCTGTGAACCTTAATAAAAATAGTCTAGGGTTTGTGGTTTCTATGGTAGGAGAAGAATTTTCGAGAAGTGACTGATTTCAAGAAATGCCTGCAAAACAGGTAGTGTCATAGACCCTTTTAAAAATGTTTTTAAGTTTAATTTAAAAACATTTCAAATAAAATGTAAGTGCATAAAAAATAGAATTGAGCCCTGTGTACCTACTACCTAGATTTATGAGATGTTAACAGTTTATCTAATATGCTTAAGATTGCTCTTAAAACGAATCACACATGCATCCTTTTTTTTCTCCTTCCCACCTCAGTAGTAATCTCTCTCCAGTTGTTGGTATATGTTGTTTCCACCTACTTTTTTAAAACTACATTTCCATATATTCAAAAGTAAGATGCAGTATTATTATTTTGTGTCTTTTGAAAATTTACTTAATTTTTTTCTACCGTACATATCTTTTTGCAATTTGCCAGTAGTGCCAGTTAATGCAAATGCAATTAGAACAATCGAGCCTTGGTATAAGCCAGAAGGAAATCCTTCTTTTCCAGGTGCCTTAGCAGCTGCTCTAACTGTCCCAGCTAATCATTCTTCACAGCATTCCTGACATTCATCTTGGTTTCCTATTTATCGCTTTGGCTCATGGTTAAGTGCATTTATGCAATAACTTTAAAAGTCTTCGACCCTTGATCCACACCCTCTTCTTACTCATTGAGTGGTTATAAAGTTGTTCCAAGGGAACAGGAGGTCATAAAATCACAGCAGAAGATGGAAACCCATACCTGGGTAGTTATTTATTTATTTATTTTTTATATGAGAACGTATTCTATTTTTTTTTTTCTTCTTTGTTAAGTCAGTGATTTTGGCCAGACTCCTCACCTTCCCATTCCCACATACCTGTGCACAGCCATGCCCTCTCCAGAGATGACATTCGGGAGCCCCAGCACTGAAGAAATTATTTCTTGTAATAGTAACCAATTAAACTAGTTACCAGCTGGAGAACATGTTTCAGCACTTAAGTTAATTGAAGTGTTGGAAACTAAGTATGATTCTAAATTGTTCCAGTATTCCAAAGCACTTCATGTGTGCAGATAAAAATGAAAAAAAAAAAAAATTACCAAATCGGTTTGGAATGTGCAAATCAGGCATACAGTGCTGACATTTAGATCCGTGACCTGATAACTCTGCAGTAGGTACCTTGAAAAACTTTGTGGGCTTTTTCTTTCTTCTTCTTCTTTTTCTGAGCTCTCTTTTGAAATCCCTGAACCACTACTTGATGTGATATTCAATAAGTGGAAAGCAAGCTGCAATCAGAAGAGGAACTGTCTGCATCAGGATTTTTCTACCAATTTGCCCAGAAAATAATCTCTTCATGATTCATTGCACGAGCCAAGTAAGACGGGAGTTGTTGAAAGGAGGTTGAGCTCAGTGGAGGAAGTGCAACGTTTTATTCTGGGAGAATCTGGCTAGCATTTGGTTTATGAGGCTGTTTGGAGGACATAGTTCTCCTGGGCCCTTTTATATGTAGGGCCACTGTGTATAATTAATGAAAGTCTAAATTCAAGAAGGGGATGGACCTGAGGAAAATCAAGATGGCAAAAGATGCTGCTTCTTCTACTTCTTCAGGTCTCCCCCGTCACCTAGGACTTTCCATTTCTACTGCTTTCTACTGCTGGGAATTTTCTGACCATCTACTTAGATCAGGTCAAGGACTAGGATTGAATGGGTTGTTTGAGAGGCTAGAATGGGCTGTGAACCTCTTGGCAGCTTAATGAATCATCTCGAGTAACAAGTCACACAAGATCCATGGTGATTCTCACAGGGTCCAGGGTTACACCTCCCCCTCCCAAAGGAAACTTAAGAAGAAGATAATGCTAAATACCATATCGGTTGATTTCCTGGACTCTATTTGAGACAATAGATAAAGTCAAATAATTAGAACTAAATCAGGGTGTGGGTGTTAGAGGACACAAATGAGGTTGCCGAGGATGATCACAGGTGATAAGATCCTGGCTTCAGGTCACACAACAGTAGAGTGTGGGTAAGAATATAGGCTACCATTGCTGTTTCAGTTATACCACAAGTTGCCTGGCACCATACAGCATTAGAATACAAACCAGAAACCCATCAACAAGAACAAACTCATGAAGAACAAACTAAGTCTGTAAGGACAGCAGGGATACTGACACTGACCAGTCAGGTGTAGCCAAAAAGGAAGGCAGAATTAGTCTTATTGCAGATTAAGCAGTTGTACCGATAATATTAGTTAAAAGGTCTGTGATATATCCTTTTCTCCCAAATATCTGCTCTATGGCTTACAAATCATATGGAAATCCAACATTTGGTGATTCATGTATCTTTAATTAAGCTGGAAAAGATAATGAACTATAGCCATTACTAATTCTAGTACACCTTTGCTCAGATCATTTCAAGATGAGAGCTGGTTGTATTAGGGCAAAAGTGAGAGAAATCTGGATAACAAAGTCCTCACTGCCTGGAGGAAGGCAGAAAGGACAGTGACACTGGGTGTTCAGAGGAAGGACACATAAGGTGCTATTGACTTCACTATTATGTTGAAGTTTGAGTGGGCTCCTCATTCATTAAGTATTTATTGAAGATCTAGTTTGAGCACTGTGCTAGACATAGAAGGGATAAATTATGCAGTTTCTATCTTCAAAAATCTCCTAATCAAGTGTGGAGACATATGTAGTATTCAACAAACTTTAATAAAAATACCTACTATATCCCAGACACTGTTATAGTCACCAAGGTGGCAAAAATGAATTAATGAGAGACCCTGTGATCAAGCAATTTGGTCTAGTAGATTTACACAATATAATGAGTGTATAACTAAGTAATGTCACCAGATCCATGGGAACAAACCTGCTACCCAGGAGGGAGGAAGGACAGTGAAGTTTCCATGGGATCTGTATTGCCTGAGCTGACCCTTAGAATGTAGAATTGGTCAGTGGACAGTCAGAAGTTATAAAATTCTCTCTTTTCAGAGATCTCTCCTGGAGTTAAGACCAGCCAAGATTTCTCTAATCTGTCATTATTTGAATACTTCCCTTTGTTCAACGACTTAGTTCAAGTGTTTTCTCTACAAAAACTTCCCTGACCCATCTCTTCCCACTTTCTATCTCCAGATTTGTAGAACCTACTCCTTTTTGTGTCCTCTGCACATCTACCATAGCACTGATAATATCATATTCTAAATTATTAGTTTACTTTTGTTGTGTCCTTTGAGTTTGTAAAGATGTTGGCTGACAGACTGAATGGATAGATGAAAATTCACGAAATTTTCATGTTTAGCCAAACTAATCCCCAAATGCCCTGGCTCTGAATTGCTTCTGGAATATCATTCTTCTCTAGCTCCTATACTAATAGCAATTTATGATTCTTGAGATGGGTAAATGATTCGTTGGGCCTTCTTTGAGAAACTGAGGTATGGAATACCAGGGTGGTGGCATTTTCCCTCTTATGATTTATTTACGGAACAATCCAGAACACAACACTTTTGCTATAACAGAAATGTGATTTTTTTCATTTGGAGGTCATCCAATGAACTTGCCCAACCCAGTCCATGCAAAACCTGGGCTGTCTTCCCTCAGAGCTTTTGGGCTTCTCCCCTCCCAGGCTAGCTCTGAGGAACTTGTCCTCTGTTTCTTGTTTATAAACATCCTTTGCTTTTAAACATTTTTGCTTTTCTTTCTTAGCTGCATGGCTTTAGATCCAGGCTTTTTGGTTCCTTACCCAAATGGGAACTTGGGTCAGACAAGGGGGTCTGCTGAGGACAGGGTATAGCACCAATTTTCCAAGGCCATTATTTTAATAATCCTGGTTATTGTTTTAGGGGCCCTTCCCTGGGGGCCTGGAGATTTCTGCTGATCCTAGGTACTTAGAGAAGCTTGAAACTTAGCACAAAAGACTCATCTGAGCTCGAATGGATGAAGCCTGGGGATATTTGCTCATGCCTTCCAAATATCTGTCTAAAAACATCTCATTTCTCCTATTTCTACGGCCAAATGAATTGTCACTTCCATGTGCATCCCTTACCCACCAATCTGTTTATCAAGAAAGAGAAGCCTGTTGTCTCCCAATTTCTGCTTTCCAGGTGACTGATATTAATTAGTTTGCAGCAGGCACGGTTTATCTCCAGCTGAAACCAAAGCAGATGAAAATGCTGCCATGCAGTAAGACTTTTTTTTTTTTTTTCTTGAAACGATGAATAGGGTGAAGATACCTATCTGGGAGAACAGGTTTCAGGTGGAGCTTCCATCAGCAGTACTTTGAAATGTATTGTTAGGCTTTGGCTGATCTGGGTAAGGAATAAAAATAGCATGTCATATTGTGACTACGTTAACTCATTTCCAACACAAGAGGCTGAGGCCTCTGCACAATGATAGACTTGCTCTGAAAGTAGAAAGCACCAATTCTGTGAATAACTATAGAGATAGTTCTCAATTATTGGCATTTATTGAAGGATATTCCTGTTTTCACCAAAGCTGTGGCTCCACTTTAGAATCCATCTCAGTCCTCCAGTACAGAGAACAAAGCTTGTTAATTAATCTTCCCCTCTTTTAATTATTGATTGGCCCCCTAAATGGTCCCTTCTGGGCAGTATGCATGTGGAATCAGAACCCCTAAGAAGGTGACAAACTGAAAAATAATTAGGACAATCTGACAATGAAATAACTATCTTTCCTAATGATGTGACTCAAGGACGTTTATTTCTTTACATCTCTTAGCCTCAGTTTCCTCAGAAGAAAATGGGAAAACAGAGCCAATTTGGTGGGGTTGACATGACATTTCCTGGACTAATCTATCTAAAAGAACCTGGCAAGCAAGGAGCACACTCCATTCTCGGTGCCTTTGAAAAAGTAGAAAGTTGTGGTGAAATCTGAGGTCAAAAGGATGCATTTTTAAAATCAATTTTGTTTTAGTTTGTTTTAGTCTCCATAGACAATTCCAGATGGTAAGGTTAAGGGAAACAAAAACAAAAACAAAAAATGAGAAACCCAGGCCTAGTTTGGAACCAGAAGCTCTGGGTTCTAGCTCTGGCTTTAGTACTGACCAGCTGTAAGCACTTTGTCAATGTGTTTCACCTCCCCAGGGTCCATCTGTCACATCCCTAAAGTGAAGGGGACAGAGAGCTGCCAACTCTGACATGCTATGAAAATAGAAAATATACTTAGTACATTAACCTCTCATCTTTTCTTTGCCACTCTAGATGCTCCTTTATACTCTTCATTACTCTTCATTAGTTTTCTTTTTCCCCCCCTTCTACTTGTGTCTTTCATGTGGATTTTTTTCTCCATCAAGAGAAAGCTTCTAGGAAGCATTTACTGAACCTCTAATCTTCCCTCAGTATTAATTAAATACTTCTCTTAAGGAATAGGCTCCACTTATACACTATTGGACTGGTTTCCCTTTCTTCTCTAGACTCTTGAGTTTCTAGAGGGCAAAGGCTACATTAATTACACCTTTGAATTCCCAACACCTTCCCGGCTCCATATAGTAACACTCAAGAAAACTTATTAGTGAGCGAAAGAATAAATGGCTGGATAAGTGACAGATGAATGGGTTTTCTCTTTCACCTGTGTTTCTTTTCCTTCTGCCATGCTCCATTTACATTTTATTTCTAAGAATCAGGCAGAGAAGGTGGAAACCAGTGGATGTCAGGCAGGTGAGAACTCTCCTTCACCTAGAGTAGATGTCATATATAGATCCTATTGCTCTACTGAAATGATCGTATTGTCAGTGACACCATGGTTGGGAAGGTTCTTCGATCACAGGAGCTTTTGACAAGTTTACCCTGAGCAAGGGCATGAAAACAGAACAGGTGAGCCACTGGGGAACTTTGCAGACCTTTGTGAAGGGAGTCTCCAAAACTGGTAGGTAGCTAAATGTCCACCCTAGGACTCTGCCCATTGAAGTATAAATAAGAGCCTGGGAGGACTGTGCATTTCCAAATGACCAGGTGAAAGTGGCTGCGAGATGTTCTGAAAGGAGGAGAAAGACTTCTCTCCTCTGTTCTTTGGCCATGGCCTCCAAACCACCTTGCAGGCAAAGCAAAAAGCTGAGCTGACCCTGATATGCATCAAAATGAAAGGGTTTGTGTGCAAATCAGGGAAAAATCCTTTCAGCACCTACAGGATTGGTGCCAGGGAGTTAACATTTGGAAACCTCAGCCCAGTGCCAGGTCGTTGTTTGAAAAGGAGCAGATCTTGGAGCAAATGCCAGTGAGGTACAGAGGGGAAGAAGTGAGGACAAGGACTTCAGGAATTAGCTATTCAAGAATGTTCCAGAAACCTGATAGCTCTTTTCCTTGTCAAAAGAAAAAAAAAAAAAGAGAGAGAGAGAGAGAAGGAGAAAGACGGGGTAAAAAAGGACATTCAAAGGAGCATTCATCGAAGCAGGCTGCTCAGGGTTTTCAGGAGAATTGGGAGGGCAGATGCTACAAGGTTATTGGAGTCAGTGTCAAATGCGAGAACAAAGTGGCAGTGACATGAGCTAAGAAATGACTAAGCACTTGAGCCCCGGAGTAGCTAATAGATGGATCCAAATGCCAAGTGAAGCAGTTGTCTCAACTCATTTGAATACTTCCAAAGAGGTGATGAAAAAATAGCAGGAGGGATGGAACCTCTTCTGTTACACAATATCCCAACATTATAACATAATGTTGCCTTCCTCTGTTACTCTGTGATTGCGATTGATCAACCCTCCCCTTTGGCCACTTTCTCTGGAGTTTTAGAATGGAAGTTTCAGAATCAGTGCACACCAAGTTTTCATTTGAAACGGAGGGGCCTTTATTCTTAAGGGATAGCTTTGTATTTGCAGCGTGGGACTCCCCCTCCCCCCAGCCAAGGGCTGCTCAGAGTTTTAAGATAAGGGGTATGGTCTGGCACTTGAGCAGGTAAACTATTGGATTATATAAAACTTTCTTCATCTTCCTCTCTTTTCTGATTCTCCTTTTCTCATCGGTTTTTCTGTATGTTGAGAAACCTGAAGAATTTGGGTCTGAGGGATATAGTAAAGTGAGGGGAGAAAAGTTAGAGAAGACAAAATTCACTTACACAGATGTTATTCTCTCTCAGGGAGTGTTTGTCTGAGAAGAGTGATCGAGTAAACATTTGGCATATATTAGATGCTTGCTAAATACCTCTAAATACCCCTTGTTTCTCCCTCTCCTTTCTTATTTCCCTCTCTGCCTGGCCTCTCTTCATTTTTGCTTTATTAAGGAGGATAAAGATTGCTCTGAAAAGAATTATTGGCCGTGATAACAGCCACCATTTACCACATACCTCCTCTGCACCCCATCCTGCATTAGGCATTTTCAGATCTCAGTGATGCCTTATTGCAACTTGGAATGGGCAGGGCAATTATGCCCACTTTACAAATGAGAAAACTGAGATAACACAAAGGAAATCACTTGGAGCTAAAAGTGATGGAGCTGAACACAAATTTAGGTTTTCCAGTCTCCAAATCCATGATTTTTTATGCTGCGGAATTTCTCTCCTGAACCATGCAAATGTAGTTTCTTAGAACAAACACATGACAGTCGTTCGGTACTGGGGCCAGGGCTAGTTAAGTTTAACTTGGTGAGTTAGGCCTCGGGTGGCCTTTCCTTTGGCACTCTCCTTTCCACCCCAGTCGGCAACCAATCATGCTGCCCTTTTGGGCAAGCATACTTTGATTATCTCCTGCAACTGGGGCTCACTGCCCATATCTATGACCTTCAGGGGCTCAAAGTCTCAATCAGCTAATAAATAAATTTATCTTGGCCGTTACCTCTTAATTCTAAAGTCAGTGCCCTCACGTGGGTACTGAATGCAGATGGGAATTTTAGTTGATAAAAGATTGCTGCTAGAGAGAAATTTTTTAGGTAGACAAAACTTCATTGCCTCTCAAATCTCACTGAGGCAGTCACCCTTCTGTCTGCGTGTCAGCAGTTCCTTGCTCAGAAAAGATTCCCTGAAAAACCGAGTGTGGTGATCCAAGCCTATAGTTTTCTGAATAATAAGTTCCAGTTAAAAATGACTTTCCCTGATTTATTGACTCTTTCTTGATCATCTACTATGTGCTAATCTCTGTTATAGGTAGAAAAGTCAGTGGGGAACAACTCAAGCTCCTGGGGAGGGTCTATGCTACTGCGAATTTTTCCTCTTATCTTCCCCTCTCATTGGACAGCTTTGTAGCTTGTTGACCACTTAGGATGATACTTTTGAAAAGATCATGTATGTGGCCAAGGGGAAAAAAGACTAAGAAAAAGAAGATCATGTATGTGGCCAAGGGGAAAAAAGACTAAGAAAAAGAAAAAAAAAAGAGGAATATTAGTTTTAAACTGCTCATTTAGGATTACTAGTTTCAATCAATGACAATTTTTTTTTTTTTTTTTGTCTTTTTCGTGACCGGTACTCAGCCAGTGAGTGCACCGGCCATTCCTATATAGGATCCGAACCCACGGCCGGAGCGTCGCTACGCTCCCAGTGCTGCACTCTCCCGAGTGCGCCACGGGGTCGGCCCCGATCAATGACAATTTTAAGATATTAAATACATATTCTGGAGTAACTTGTCAAAAAGAAAGAAAGAGAGAGAGAGAGAGAGAAAGAAAGAGAGAAAGAAAGAAAGAGAAAAAGAAAAGGTGCCATTACTGTTATTCTCCAAGGTTTTTCTAATGAGATCAGGGTCAGTGATGGGAAATAAGCTGGAAGATGAATAGGATGTCAGAATGCAATTGAGTTCCAGTGAGTCCCTGCAAGTTCCCTAGAAAATGCGGCTGTAGCAAGTTTGTTCCAAGATGATGGTAAGGGAGGCTTTGGACAAATGCCCCAGGAAGAGCTGCTTTCTCACTATACAAAATAGTGTCAGCCCCTCCTTATTTAACTTAGTGAAAAACATCTCTTGGTAATCTCTGAGTTAACATAGAGGAGGAGGTGGCAACATGGCCATCACAGCTCCTTGGATTCTGCTGACATTTCTATTTTGTCAAGAGACCCCAATAGATTATTTCCATGGCCCACCTAGAACCAAATCCTAGCTTCATCAGTTACTAGCCAAGTGACTTTTTGGGCAAGTATGTGTAACTCCTCTAAGCCTCAGTTACTTCATCTGGAAAATCGAGATAATAGTAATATGGCTAATAATCACAGCAAACATGGATAAAGTGATTATTTCTCTGTTGAGGCACTGCTGTGTAAGAGATTCATCACTTCTTGGGAAGCTCACATCCCCAGGAGCTAAGTGATTCCACCCATCGATAGCTATTATTATCAAGAATCATGGTTGCAATTTAGATATCACTAGAGGTGACTTTTTCTTTTTTAAAATCATGGTTATCTTTTTCTAAAGTACAAATAACTGCAACTTCTGTGATAATCGTCACTGCCAGGGAGGAGTTTTCATCATTTAGTAAGTGATGTAATTTGCCCTCAACTAGACAGAGCTGCCTTCAACTCCCATTGAGTCTTCTCAGGACAGTAGGACAGTAAGCCATTTAGTTGATTGAACATATATACTACCTAGTAAACGAGTGTGTAGAGTACTTATGTGCACTAGTGATTTCTTATCGAATTCAGAAAAGAGAGAGAGAGACTATTTCCATATGCCTCATTCAGCACCCTTCAAAATGAAGCAGGAAACCACGGTGTCCCCACCTGTGACTCTGATTCTGTAAGCTCTCCTCGGATTAGTCTGGAAATTTCCAACCTAGCAGAACCCAGGGATACACGTGCTCCATCTTCTGCAGTGTCCTGGTGGGGTCTGCCTACCCCAGGCCTCAGCCCTTTGGGGTCTGCCTACCCCAGGCCTCAGCCCTTTGGAGAGTGCGTTCTGCCTCCCAAGGAGGGAGGGGATCAATTGCTTCAGCTCAGCCCCAGCAGATCTGCTCTCTTCTCCATCTCCGATGGCCTCCAGTCCATTCTGTGTTCCACTCTTGTTATGGGATCTGTGAGAGAAGAAAAATCAATTCTCTAGTTAAGGTCGGCCAGTAAACTCTGCTTGCAGGTCCCCTAAGCACAGCCTGATGAGTCCAGCCACATTTCTCCTGGGTTGCAATTCAATAAAACCTCCTAATGGCTATTATCATGACCTCCCTCCATCCGGGCCCTCAGCGGCACCTTTCCTGCTCACTTATAAACTTCCTTGGAGGGTGATAATTTTGTCTTTTAGTTTTTCTGGATCATTTGGGAGGTGAATTGGGATGGGAGGATGAGGATGAGGCTGAGAAAACCAAGCCCTGGGCTTTTAGACACATCTAGTAATTCCATACAGTTTTTGCAACAAATTAGTATAGTAAGAAAAGTGGCCTCTGATGGTGCTGACTGGGAAAGGCTCGAAAACTGTACTCCTCGGGCTCCACCTGGTCCCTGAATTGCCATGCGCCATCTTTTAAATCATTCATTCACTTACGGCAGGCCAAGTGTGAGAAATATTTTATGAGTGCCTGCCATGTCCTAGGCAATGTGGATGCTGAGAACAAAGAGTCCTGGGTTGTTGCTCCCAGTGTAAGTGCAGGAGACAGACAAGTGATTAGTGAGGAGGTTAGAGTAAAAGCAGTGAGTCACAGAGCCCTTAATTGCCTTTCGGATTCCAAGAGAAGCCCCAGTTTTCCCCATAGGGGCAGTGAGCATCAGAGGAAAGCTTTCTAGGCGCAGTTGCAATGCACTGAATCTTGAAAGTCAAGGGTGAGTTAATTAAGAGAAGAATCAGAAGAGGTAGTATGCTTGGACACCCAACAGACATATGCTAAAATTTCACATCTACCATGTGTTAGCAGTGGTACAATTACTTGGACAAATTACTGATCTTCTCAAAATTCAGGTTCCTATACTCTAAAATAGATTAGCCTTCTTTGCAGGGTTTTTGTGAAAAATCATCAAAATATATGTAAGTGCTAGACCCACATCCAACACTGAGTAGATACTCAATCCATATAGACACTACTTTTGTTGTTATTAGGTGTGATAATAATTATATATTATGAATTTATCAAGGATCATCTCAATAATAATTAGAACTTGAGCATGATCCATTGAAGTAATGAAAGACTTTCAGTTTGACTGATATTCACAGTGGGTGTAGAGGAGAGAAGGAGGAAACCTGGGGAGGGGATACCTGTGGATGGTTAGGCAGGAGCCAGGTCATTAAGGGCCTTGCACCCTGCATGAAGGAGTAGAGGTTATTTATTTGAAGGAGATGGGAGCCATTGAAGGTTAACCACTTTTCAGGAAAGGCTGTGTGGAAGTAATTAGGCAACCTGATAATAATGTGGCTCTTCTTACTTTCAGCTGTCTGATCCGAGCTCCCAAAGGCTTGGTTCATTTCCCACCTAGCCATGGGAAATAAAAACCCAGGCATCACTTTGCCTCTGAAGAATCCTCAGCAATTTTTCAGAAGGTAAAACATTCTCTGTGAAATTCTTGAAGATTTCTCCCCCTCACTCTGAAATGCCCTGAATTTCAAGCAGCTCTAATGTTGCTGACTCATTTCTAGTTTCATAAGAATCTGGGTTGACTTGTCATATGTTATAAATCTCTAGTTTACGGAATCTTTCCTACTGCTGTAAAGTAGCCCTGGAAGTGTGTGAAAAGAATTCGAGGTAGGCTGAACAGAAGTAGAGCTTAAAAAGGGTCCTGTAATGTGGTATAATTTTTTTTTATTGCAATGAAAAGAGACCTTTAATGTTTTAACAGATGGTCATTTTAAAATTTTTGTCTTAAGGAGAAAATGTCAAGGAGTGGACTTTAAAGATATATGTCTAGGTAAGATCGATATTATTTAACATAAATTTCCAAGGGCTTTCTTTAATGCTTTATGGAATCTCTCTACATCATTTATGGCAAATGTTATGTCAGATCTCTAACAGGAGGCACGTTTTCTCTTTTTATGATTTTGGTTTGACTTTGTCTATTGTGGACAGGGACATCCAACCACTTTGAAAAATTAGGCACCCAAGCCTATGTGTTGAACAGGAAATGCAAAGAAACGGCAATGTGTGGGAAGAGAAAAAGAGACTGGACTGAAGACAAATATGGCTTATGTCATAATTTTACTTTTTTGTAAGAATCTGCTCTATTGATAAAGCCTACGGAATAAACACCATAGGACTCGAATATGAGTTAGCAAGCAAATTTATATCAGAATAACTCTCTTTCCTTTTGAGGATAAGCTTGCCTATGCTTTGCACGAGATGCTTACTCCTTCCAGAATACACAGGTGGATGGACCAATAGGTAGATGGGTGGATGGATGGATTGTTGAGAACAGCAGCCCCTGCCTGGAAGCATAACTCCTTCAACCATTGTTCTATATACACTTTTTTATCTTTAAAAATGATATAATCTCTGAATGGCCTGATTATTGTTACTAATTTCTTTGATTTTTTTTTTTTTTTTTTTTTTTTTTTTTTTTGCTGCATCTCGCTTCTCTTTCTGAACTTAGCCCTTCTTGGCTTAAGGCCAAGGTCACAGAGAACAATACACAACAGCCTGACTCATAAAACATATCTCCTAAGCCATGGTTTCTTATAGGAAGAACTGCTGATTCATAGAACAGGCAGTGATATGCATGTGCAAATCCACAATCTATCTCTTACACTGATTTTGTAGACAACAGGTCTGTGGTATCTGAGAAGTGGTCCAATACTCAGTCTTCATTTTACATAGTTATACAATACAATTATAGAATGACACGATCTCTGTGTTTTCTTACTGTTGCATCATCTCTTTACCTCACTAGAGGGTAAGGGCCTGTGGCTTTTGTTCACTGCACCATCACCTAGAACAGTACCTAGGTGAACAGAACCTAGAACAGCACTGGTAGAAACTCACTAAATATTTGAATAAATGAGTAACTGAATGCAAAGTTAGAACACCCTCCCTTTTCTGTTTCCTGTCTTTGTTTCATGCAGGTTTTTGACACCTCCCTCAGGGAGCTCCCACATTGTCACCCGCAATGAGAGACCTTGACAGTCACTCCTCACAATCACGGCAATGTAACACGGGAGCTGGGTTTCCGTGCTCATTTTTTTTTCACTGATGCCAGCTGATCTTAAGTCAATTTTTTTCATATGTTTCATATTCCTTTTACTTCTGACTTTGATAAGTATAAAGCTTATTTTTCTTAAGTATCTTTTGAACATGCATTGATTTCTAAAATGTTGTTAAACTTAATTCTGTGCTTTATTTTGTTCCCCACAAACTATATTTTATTTTCTTTGTACTTTCTCATTTGCTCGTCTCATATATAATTCTTTCCTTTCAAGTTACCAAACAGCAATTTGCCTTAGTGTCTTGATATCATCTCTTATTTTGCTATCTTCTGCAGTATCTTTTAGCATTCTTTCAATATAGCCTAGATCAAATAAGTACATTGCATGTATTTGGCAGGAAAGCGTTAAGCGTTAACTCCTAAGAGCCCACTCCTTTTTATCTTTTAAGCTAAGATGCCAGATAGATTTGAAGTGGGAAATGGAAGGTCACTCAAGCAAGGACCTATTTTTCTGGTTATGGAAGAAGCTATCTTCCAAAAGTAGTATCTAGAAGCAAATTTCTTCCCATGACAGCTGTAGCTTATTCAAAAAGGCAGATAAATTTTTTGTAAAGGGGTAGTGGAGACATTTTTTTACATATTATGGTCAGAATAGTTTTGGCCAAGTTTCAAGTGTTCAAAAATAAAGACAAAGGGATGGAGATAAAACCAATATATTATCAATACAAAGTGTATGGCTTGTTTGTTAGTTATGTTGATGAGCACAAGTATCATAATAATGGAGCTTTGAATAAATTCAGTGAGATTCTGTGTGTCTTTTTGAGTAGGTAGTCATCAAAATGACAAAGCGAATCAGGACTTAAGGGAAATAAGAGTGTGCAAAACAAGATTGAAACAGTTAGTAACCCCCAACCAAAAAAAAAAAAAAAAAGATATCATCAATTCCTGGTGAGCATGGATTTGCTTTTGGGTCATGAGCCATACCTATGTTATGTATGTACGCGGTTGATGATAAGTACAGTTAGGCTTGACATTATGTGCCTGCTCCAATTGATTGGTAGTGGCTGCCTAGAGCTTTGTGTTAGGAAGAATTCTTGGGTATCAAGTGGTACCTGTGAGAAAATGTGCTATAATCATCAATAGCGTCTACTGTGGGCATGATACTCGGAGGTGCTAACAATAAGTTCTATGAGTTTTTCAGTGTTGATTCATATCTATTACTTCAGTTTGTTTTATTTTCTTCCAATAATTTTTGTTCGGTTTCTAACTTTGGTGTTACAAAATTTGCTTCTGGAAAGATTGATGTATCATAATAGCCATCTGGCCCTTGTACTGCATGCCCAGTTGGGGCTATTACTGAATTGTACCCTGACAGATTTCACAGCTGACAGCAGATATACCACATGGACTGTGAAGAAGCAGAGATTTGGACCTAAGAAAGCATAGAGATATACAGTGCAAAATTCACTATTGGAGTTTTTGCTAAGGCAATGATGTCAGAGACTTCAACTACATTGCAAAGGACTCTGCTTTCAACTAAAAATGCTTTCAGCCACAAACAACAGCAAGCGCAGTCAACAGTGGTTTAAAGTAACATAAGTAACTGTTTTTCACTTCACAAGAATGAGGAGGTTGATTATTGCTGACATTTATTCAGCAGTACAGTAGTGTCAGGATTTGCACATCTTTAACTCTCCTGGGGTTTTTCTCATGGCTATCAAATAGATGCCATTTTGCCAAGTCTCCTGTCTACCTTTATGTTAGGAAAAAATGGGGTAAAGGATCAGTGACATCTGCTCCTTTTGTCAGTAAAGTAAAAGCTTTCACACATGACCTCTGACCTTTATATCTTTTTGTTTAGAAGTGTGTCATATGGCTCATCCTGGTGGCAGGAAAGCCAGGAAGGATGCATTTAGCTTTTCCGGCCTCTGTGGTAGATAAAGCAAGGAAGAAGAGTGTTGGGGTTAACTAATAATCAACCAACCAATAATCTCTGTCACAATCCACCCATTCGACTACGGGCCTCCACACACATCCATCTTCCAATATATACATTTCAATGGCGTCTACTCATCTTTCTTTCATGGAAAGTAACCCCACATAGCATTTGTTTCAGAATCCAGCTTGAAGTGCAGTGTTGCTGAGTGATGCACACTTCTTGCTATGAGATCCAGATATGGATTTTCTGATCTAGTGACTAATAGCTAAAAGACAAGTTATCTGTTCCCTTCATCCAGCATATAATGGTGGTGAAGAAGCAGGATAACTATAATAACATCTTCATCTTGAAAGAAAGAAGAATGGGAATTACATACAAATGACTGGTCTATAACACACATCAAATAGCAAAGACTTTGCCCTGGCAGTAAAGTAAATTCTTTTATTAGATAATCTGTCCACCCCTATCTTTTCTGTGAAGATCACTAGTATCTGAGAGGATTCAGGATATAATTTTGTTAGTATACTCATGGCCACCTCTGAACTAGACTCTGGAGACGATGCTCTTTGGAGGAGCATATAACTTTCCTAGTTCATTTCCTATTTATGCAGGTTCAAGGGCTTATGGGGCTAACAGTCACAGTTTGAGGTTTCTTAAGCAATACCATCCCCTCAAGAACATAGTACTTTGGGGGTGGTTTTGCTTCTAGTAATTTTCATATAGGATAACTAAAGTCAATGTATATGTAGACAAAGTCTTTAATTGTGAGACATCCTGGTGCCTAATTTTAGGAATTAGTTGAATGGACAATGCTGTGTGGAGATACAAAAAAAAAAAAAAAAAAAAAAATTAGGCTTGTCTTGGAAGGTACACATCCTGGATGAAACCTTTGCTAAGATACAGCTGTAGTGGTTGTTAAATATCAAAATGCTTTCATACTGCTTTGTAAGTTGCCGATTATCCATACCTGCAATTTGTACCCTGAGATCCTGATACTAAAGCATTAATGTTTGACATAGTATAGGGGCCTTGCAGGATTGTCCTTCAGCTCTGTTGCCAACATTCAGTTTGATTCCTCATTTTGCCTCTGCCTTATTAGGTATTAAATGTTTTGTCTATCACTTCTGACTTATATCCAGTTAGAACAGTATAGAAGTATGTTCACTGGTATGGGGGATCCTAGGGCCAAGCCAAATACTTTCCAAGGAAATGTCACATCAGGAGAATGCTAATCAAAGTCTTAAAAAGGACAACATCTAGTTGTAAGAGCAACTTTTAAGGAAGTAATAATAAAGAGAAGGTCAAAAATAGGTTGGTGAGGGACAAAGTATGAATTGGTTGAAAGTAGATTCAGGAGATATTTATGCTAATGTAGACCAACTGCTGTGGCATTTCTCTTCTGTGTGTCTTGGCACAGTGCACTGCCCAGGGGCATGTCCTTACAGCCATTGACCCATACTGGATACAAGCCAAACAAGGAAGGGTCATGAGCAGAAGCCCAATTAGTCAGGTACCACTGGTATAGGTAGGCAAGGGACCAAAGACTAGAAGGTCAGCTCAGAGGGAGTAAGAAGGTGTAATAGATCTCAGAACAGAGGCAGGGTCCAGAGACTGAGGTTAGGAATTTGGCAGAAACAACTCTAGTAATAAGTGTCGAACTTGTATCTTAGGGCAGAAGTTGCTCCATTGTACTCTGTTACCACCTGCTGAATGTGGATGAGTTAGGACCACAGATGCTGGGCATGGTCAAAAAGTCTCAAAGGCCTTTTGTAATTAAGACCAGGACAGAAATGCCAGAGAGATCTCATCTAGATTTTACTACTGAATTATCTTTTGTGCTTTTTAATTTTTTACCCACTCACTTATTCATCATATTTTTTGAGAACATACCATAATGACAACTAATAATAGCTGGCATTTTTGAGGGAATTGCTTACAATATGCCAGGCCCAGTTTTAAGTATTTTACTTATAATACGTGTCTCAATTAATCTTCACAATGATAATATGATATTTTTTAAAAAATGATCCCCACTTTATATTGGGGATACAAGCTTCTACCCACTTTCTTTACATTCTTTTTCTATGCAAGCTCTCTATGTGACCCTTCCTCGCCCATCCATCCACCCATTTACTCATTCAACAAATCAGCATGCAGGTTATTCTTCTAGGTGCTGGGAATACAATGGTGAACAAGATTGACAAGCACTCTTCTTCGTAAGTTTATGGTCTAGCAGGTGAATCAGACGGTTAAATCATCACTCATGACAAAGTGTGACAGGCAGAACAATAAGATGCAAGGTACAATGTGAAATCATAGAAGGGTCACTTAATGTTGTTTATCAAGAGGTTGAAAAGATTTTAAGAATATCTTAAGTGAAAAACAAATGGTCACAAAGGGTTCGGTGAGTAGAAGTAAAATTATGTTCAAGAACTTGAAAGGTACACATTTTATAATTGGAACATGAAGTAGGGAAAGACAAGAGAATGACTCGTGAAAAAATGGAAAAAAGGAAGGCAGGATGCCAGGCTACAGAGGGCATCCTGAGGGGCTTGGACTTTATCTCAATGACACTGAGAAGCCTTTGAAGAGTGTTAAGTAGAGGAGTGACATGATTCACTCACTTTGCATTCTAGAAGTATCACTCTGCCCATAGCGTGAAGAATAGACTGGAAGGGGCAAAATTGTAGGCACAGTCATCTGGGAGGAAGTCAGTTATAGTTTCCAGGTGAGAAATGGTGGTGGCCCAAAATATGGAAGTGGCCATTAGGATAGAGAAAAGTGGAGGGGTCGAGAGATATCTAGGAAGTTAACTTAGGCAGAACTTGCCCTAGGCTTTCCACATGGAATGTGTAATATAATGCATATATTGCTATGTGTTTGGAGTAAATGTCACTGTGTTCAGATTTCATTACCTATTTTTAACATCTAATTGAGTGACTGTGGGCTTGTGGGAAACATACCTGCAAAATGTACCTTTTCTTACTTGGTGATATAGGACAAGAGAACCTCTCATTTTTATGAAATAGGCCCAATATTTATGGCAAAGGATGGGCTGTAATAGAGCATGGGGGGGCTTGGTTAGCATTTGAATTATTTCCCTGCAATTATGAAGTCAGGTGGAAGCTCCACTATGAAGCATTGAAAGAGGGGGCTCGGTGGGGAGATTTGGGGGAGATGTTCCTGACAGCAGTTGTTAATTTTGAAAGAAGAGCATGGTAGAAAATATTCTGTCTTGCCACACTGAAATTTTAACTTCCCTTTCAAGTGAGTTTTTCCTTAAAGAAAGGACTTGGAGCAGAATTCTAAGAAAGCAAAAATGACAGCAGCAACTTGGAAGAGTCTGGACTCAGCCTGGAGGCCTGTGCTAGGCTGTGATGTAAAACCAGAGAAACCTCATTTTTCATCCATTTCATACCCAGGAAGTACCTGAATAGAAGCTCCTTTTTGGAATTATGTTGCTTCCCTATTGAATTTAACTTTTGTTCAATTGAAAAGACTCACATTTTACTGCCAGTCATCTCAGCCGCTATTCAGCAGACCATCAAGAGCAGTTTTTTTCTTGCCTGTGGGACATACTTTTATTGTTGTTGTTTCATGCTGTATTCTGTAACCTATTCTTATTTCTATGGTGTGCTGGCTTGGGCCCAATTATCAATCTGTCATTATTTCTGAGCTGAAGCCCCTCAGTGCCTTGTCCCAGAAAGGGTTACATTCCATATTTAAATTAACATCTAGATGAAGTGTGATATAGGGGCTCCATCTTACCTGTATGTTATAGCTGTCATTCCATTGCTTTCTTGTCATTTCCCAGGGAGGGAGGCAGCATGTTGGAGGCCCTTAAGTGCACAGTGGCTTTCCTTAATTCATAGTCACAGAAGGACGGTGGAACAGACAGAGCTCCTGTGATGCCACTATCAGCTCCTGCCTGTATAATTGGAATAAACTGTTTTCTGATCTCTATACCTTCATTTCTGCCATCTTCCAACACACTCTCCAACCTGCAGACAGTGTTATTTTCTTAAGTATAACCTTATCTTTTCTGTTCCCTGCTTTAAGCCCTGAGGTATGTTAGAGCCCTTCACAATCTCACCACCCATTAACTCTTCTTGGATTACTATGATCCATCTAGACTGATCTCCTTTAAGTTTTCTAAATGGGCTGTGCTTTTTCTTCCATCCACAACTTTCACATGTAATTCACACTGTCTGTAATAATCATCCCATACTAATCTATTCTTCAGATCTCAGCCTAACCCTCATTTTCTCTGGAATCCTCTAATTATCCAGAAATTAATAATTCCCTTTATTTTTCTCATCAGATATCTTAACAATTCTATTTTATATTTACCTGTTTGCATGTATATCTTCTCTTATAGACTTTAAGCCCCTTAAAAGCAGATATTGTGTTTTTCACTTTTAAGTTATCAGAGCCTAGTACAGTGACTACCATATAGTTAAAGCTTGGTAGATACTTGCTGATTTTTTAAAGTTGCAGGAAAGAATATTCTCAACTTCAAAAATATTTCTCATTAATCAATAAAAGTACCTATTATTAATGCATTTATTCATGCTTACTCAATAGTATCTTGAACACCTATGAGTGTGTCAGGGACTATGTTGAACACTGAAAATATGGATATGAGTAAGACATCTTTTCCTCCAAACACTCCAAGTTTGATTAGGGAAATAAAGAAGTAAATAGTTATAATATGATGTGATATATGCTATAATGAATATATGTATAAGTTGCAAAGGAACATAGAAAAAGCAGTGCTTAAGGCTTCAGGCAGTCCCCCACCCTACAGAAGGCAGGAGCGCACCTGGGGACCACAGCCCATGTCACTGCCGCAAACACCAATTCTGTGCAGTTGACCTACCACAGCCACTGATGCCACAGGAGAGGCTCACTGCCACAACAGCAGCCATGGTCACTGTGCAGGCAGCCCACTGACCAGTTGACTACATTGACACAGGAGAATCACCAGTAGAGTCTGGAAAAAGAGGAGGAACTCTCTCTCCTCAAATCCCACTCGAGAGTAATAGAAGAAGCAACTGCTCTACAAGATGACCAGACATTAATGTAGAGATACTAGAAATATGAAAAACAAGAACAAGTTTAGTCCCAAAAGATTCTCTTTGAGACACATTATAGTCAAACTGGCAAAGCTCAAATACAAAGAGAGAATCTTAACAACAGCAAGAGAAAAGTGTTCTGTCACCTATAAGAGAGTCCCCATCAGACTAACAGCAGACTTCCCAACAAAAACTCTACAGGTCCAAAGTGAATGGGATAATATTTTCAAAATACTGAAAAAAAAAGAAACAACCAAACCCCAAAAAACCCTGCCAGGCAAAAACACTATACCCAGCAAGACTATAAGGTTATCCTTCAGAAATGAGGGAGAAATAATTTCCCATAGAGACAAAAACTGCAGGAGTTCATCACCACATGGCCAGCCCTGTCAGAAATCCTCAGTGGAGTCCTGCATCAGGAATCTGAAAAATGGTAATCACTACCATGAATGTACAAGAAAGAACAAAACCCACCGGTAGAAAAAAATGCAAATGAGAAAGAGAAAGAATGTAAATCTTGCCACCTAAAAATACCAACAAACATAGAAAACAATCAATAAATGAGAAGAAAGGAATAAAAGATATTTAAAACATCCAAAGGAAAGTTGAAAAAATTCCAGGGGTAAGACAGTACCTTTCAATAACAACCCTAAATGTAAATGTAAGCTCCCAACTCAAAAGGAAACAGAATGACTGATTGCATTAAGAAGCTAGACTCAACTGTCTGCTCTCTTCAAAAGACTCACCTTAACTCTAAAGACACAGACTAATAGTGAAGGGATGGAAAAAGATATACCACACAATTGGAAACCCAAAACGAATAGCAGTAGTTATTTTTATATCAGATAAAATAGTCTTTAAACCAAAAACCATAAAAAGAGACAAAAAAGGCCACTATATAATGATAAAGGGATCTATCCAGCAAGAAGACATAACAATCATAAATTCATATGTACCCAACACCAGAGCACCCAGAAAGATAAAGCAAAGACTATTAGATTTAAAGAAAAAGACCCCTAAATGATAATAGTGGGGGACCTGAACACCCCTCTCTCAACTGTAGATAGACCATCTAGACAACAAATCAATAGAGAAACACAGGATTTAAACTCCACTTTAGACCAATTGGACCTGGCAGATATCTACAGAACATTTCATCAAAAAAGTACAGAATATATATTCTTCTCATCAGTACATGGAACATTCTCCAGGATAGACCACATGTTAGGTCAAAATTCAAGTCTCAACAAATTAAAAAAGAAAAAAGAAATCATTTCAAGTATCTTTTCAGACAGCAAGAGATTAAAACTAAAAATTAATAACAAGCAAAACTCAGGAAACTTTACAAATACATGGAAATTAAGCAACATGCTCCTCAAAGACCTATGGGTCCAAGAAGAAATAAAGCAGAAAATTAAAAAAAAATTCTTGAAACCAATGAAAATAAAGACACATCATACAAAAACCTGTGGGATACTGTAAAAGCAGTACTAAGAGGAAAGTTTATTGCAATAAATGCGTCCATCGAAAGATTGCAAATAAACAACCTAATATTACATATCAAAGAACTAGAAAAATAAGAACAATACAATCCCAAAATTAGTAGATGGAAGGAAATAATTAACATCAGAACAGAACTAAATGAAATAGAGATGCAAAAATGATACAAAATATAAACAAAACAAAAAATTGTTTTTTTGAGAATATAAACAAAATAAACAATTAGCTAGGGTAACCCAGGAAAGAGGAGAGAAAACCCAAATAACAAAAATCAAAATGAAAAAGGAGACATTACAACCAATACCACAGAAATGCAAAGAATCACTAGAGACTATTATAAACTACATGCCAACAAATTTGAAATTCTGGAGGAAGTGGTTAAATTTCTAGATACATACAAACTATCAAGGCTGAACCAAAAAGAAACAGAAAACCTGAACAGATGAATAACAAGTAATGAGATTGAAGCAGTAATCAGCTGTCTCCAAACAAAGAAGAGCCCAGGACTGATGGCTTTACTGATGAATTCTACCTGACATTTAAAGAGGAATTAATGCCAATTCTTCTCAAACATTTCCAAATATTGAAATAGAGGCCATTATACCAAATTAATTCTATAAGGTCAGCATCACCCTGATAAATAAAACTAGACAAAGATACATCATAAAGAAAATTACAGGTCAATATCTTTGATGAGCATAGATGCAAAATCCTCAACAAAATATTAGCAATCAGAATATGGCAACACATCAAAAAAACTGTACACCATGATCAAGTGGGATTCATTCCAGAGTTGCAAAGATAGTTCAACATATGCATCAGTAAATGTGATGCACAGCATCATAAAATCAAGGACAAAATTCATATGATTATCTCAACAGACAAAGAAAAAGCATTCAACAAAATTCAACATCCCTTCATGATAAAGACTGGAACAAATTAGATATAAAAGAAAAGTATCTCAACATAATAAAAGCCATATATGATAAACCACCCACCAATATCACCCTGAATGGGGAAAATCTGAAAGCTTTTTCCTTAAGAACAGAAACGAAACAAAGACACCTACTCTCACCACTCCTATTCAACATAGTATTAGGAGTACTAGCCAGAGCAATGTAGCAAGAGAAGGAAATAAAGAGCATCCATATTAGAAAGGATGAAGTCAAACTGTTCTTGTTTGAAGATGACATTATCCTATATATAGAAAAACCTAAATATTCTACCAAAAAACTCTTAGAGCTGATAAATAATTTGAGAAAATTTGCAAAATACAAAATCAACATGCAAAAATCAGTACTGTTTTTATACTCCAATAATGAACTAGCAGAAAAATAAATTGAGAAAGCAAACCCATTTACAATGACCACCAAATATAAAAACAAAAAAACCAAAAAACCTGGGAATCAATTTAGTCAATGAGGTGAAATATCTCTATAACTAGAGCTACAAATCATTGCTAAAAGAAATTAAAGAGGACAAAAACAGATAGAAAGAACTTCCATGCTCTTGGATTAGAAGAAAAAATATTGTGAAAATGTCCATACTACCCAAAGTGATCTACTGATTTAATACAATCCCCATCCAGATACCAATGACATTCTTCACAGAAATAGAAAAACCATCCTAACATTCATATGGAACAACAAAATACCCCAAATAGCCAAAGCAATTCTGAGCAAAACATAAATAAATAAAGGCAGAGGCATAACACTACCTGACTTCAAATTATACTACAAAACTGTAGTAACAAGAAGAACATTGTACTGGCATGAAAATAGACACTCTTACCAGTGGAACAGAATACAGAACCCAGAAATCCACCCACATACTTACAGCCAAGTGATCTTTGACAAAGGCAACAATAATATACATTGGAAAAAAGACTGCCTCTTCAATAAACCGTGCTGGGAAAACTGGACATCCCTATGTAGAAGAATGAAACTAGACCTGTACCTCTAAATATATACCATAATCAACTCAAAATGGTTTAAAGTCTTAAATATAAGACCAGAAACTATAAAAACCCTAAAAGAAAATATAGAGGAAACACTTCAGGAAGTAGGTCTGGACAAAGACTTATGAATAAGACTCCAGAAGCACAGGCAACTAAAGAAAAAATAAACAAACAGGATTATATCAAACTAAAATCTTCTGCACAGCAAAGAGAACAATCAACAAAGCAAAGAGACATCCTACAGAATGGGAGAAACTATTTGCAAACTATGCATCCAAGAATGGATTAATATCCAGAACATATAGGAACTCAAACAACTTAATACTAACAAAAACAAGTAATGCAATTAAAAAATGGGAAAGGAGCTAAATAGGAATTTCTCAAAAGAAAATTACGAATGGGCAACAGACACATGAAAAGTGCTCAACATCACTAAGCATCAGGGAAATGCAAATCAAAACCACTATGAGATATCATCTCACACCAGTTAGCCTGGACATTATCATAAAGACAGAAAATGAAAAAATGCTGGCAAGGATGAAGAGAAAGAGGAACTCTCCTATACTGTGGGTGGGTCTATAAATTAGTGCAGCCATTATGGACAACAGTATGGATGTCCTCAAAACTACAGATAGAACTTCCATGTGATCCTGTAATCCCACTGCTGGGTATATACCCAAAGGAATGGGAATCATGTCAAAGGGATACCTGCACTCCCAGCTCTATGTATAATAGCCAAGACTTGGAACTAAGCTAAATGTCCATTGATGGATGACTGGATAAGGAAAATGTAGTATATATATACACCATGGAATACTACTCTGCCATAAAAAAGAATGAAAATCTGCCATTTGCAGCACATGGATGAATTTAGAGACAATTATGTTAAGTGAAATAAGCCAGGTACAGAAAGAGAAATACTGCATGTCCTCACTCGTAAGTGGGAGCTGAAAAAAAGAAAAAGAAAGAAAGAAAGAAAGAAAGAAAGAAAGAAAGAAAGAAAGAAAGAAAGAAAGAAAGAAAGAAAGAAAGAAAGAAAGAAAGAATAATCACAATAATTTGTTGAACTTTCAAAAGGAAAGAACAGTACAGAAGCCAGAGTAGGGAAAGGGGGAGTTGGGGGGGGGTATTAGTGAGAAATAAAGGGCCACAAAAAATGATTTCATTTGTAAGGTTGAATATACTAATTATCCTGATTTGAGCATTATATATATTGCCCACAGGTATTGATATTCAGTGCTATATCCCACAGATATGTACAATCAATTATATTTCAATAAAATTAAAAAGAAAAAGAACAAGTAGTGCTGAAGTCTACCTGAGCATCCAAAGAGATGTCACATAAACAGCATCTTCATGAATTTGTGAGTGGGTATCAGTCAAACAAGAGGAAAGAAGCAAATTCTAAGAGGAGGAACCAACCTATATGTGAAGGATCAAAAGTTGAGGAGAACATTGGCGTATCCAGTAAGCTAAATGGTCAACAGAGTGATGTAACTCGTTGAACCTGTCAGACTAGTGAGGAGCTAAGTCATTATGTCTTTTGATGCAATTTAAAAACTGGGGGCTATTGAGTGATTTTCGGTAGAAGAGAGATATGCTCAGAGTGGTGCTTTGGAAAGATAGAAGGATAGTAATATTAGAGGGCAAGAGATTCGTTAGGAAGACTTTTTAATTGTATTGGTGAGAAATAAGGTAGACCTATCGTATATAAGTTTCTGGCAGTATGTATGGAAAGAGAGTGAGAGGATTATGAGTGATTTAGGTGGTAGTTGAAGATGCTTGAAATATGTTGTTTCTTTTTCTTGGATTATTGGTCTGTCGTTTCTTTAGCTAATTACCATTCTACCTTTAACATTCAATTCAATTCAAAAATTTAGCAAATTTTCTCTGACTCTTCCACCCCAATCTGCTTAATTAGATGTCCCTTCCTCCAGGCTCACATAGAATATAGTATGCAGCCTGTGCAACACCAAATTGTAAGCAGTTTGAGAGCAAAGATAATGGCAAAATGTTGGAAAAGTATCTGGTACATGGTATATGCTCAATTAGCGTTTCTTGCATGAAACAATGTGTGAGTGACTGAATGACTACTCGGAAATGAGAGTTTTAGGAAAAAAAATAATTTAGTGAGACTTTTGGGTTTCTGCTTGGTCAACGAAGAAAGTGGTGGAGATAATCACAAATATAGGGATAAGAGGAGAAAAAAAGTGTGGTGGATAGTTTGGGGAAGGTGACAGTGTTGATGTCTTTTGGGACAGGTTAAATTTGAGCAGCATATGAGAACTCCTGAAAGTGATTTGGTGTGAGGTCAAGAGTTGTGACGTATTGATTTATAGGTAGAAGATAGCTGAAAATATCAGGCAGTTTAGTCATCCAGAAACATTGTGTACATTGAAAATAAAAAAAGTATTTAACAGTGAGGCCTGAGGATCATCAACATAGTCATACTTGATTAGAAAAGAGGTTAATGAGACCCACAACAAATGGGTAAACACCAATAGAGTAATTTGGAGAGAATGTTGCTATGGAAGACAAGAGAGGAATAAATTTCAGAAAATACTCATAGTCAACCATATCAAATATTTCCCACAGGGAGGGTAGTATTAGGGTTGAAAATAATCAATTCATTTTTTTGTAATTAGAGCATTTGCAGAGTTATTTGTTACTTATGAACAGCAATTTTAATGGAGTGTTGAGAATACTACAGAGTTGGTAGTAGAAGTAGAGTCATCAGAATCGGTGATTAGAACATATTCTCCTAAAAAGCTTGGCAAAAAGAGAGATTTGGGTGGAGTAGAGAATAGGGAGGGGTGTGAAGTGCCACACAGTTGGGAGAGCTTTTTTTTTTTTTCCCCAAGATGATTACATTTAATTTTCTCAAGTGATATAAGAGGGAAACATTAATAATACAGGCAGAGATGTTTCCCAGAATAAAGCATAGGATAGCATGGGATCAAGAGACCAAAAGGAAGAATTAGTGTTATCTGAAAGAGTCAAATATCTTTCTGAAATTATGGGCCGGCCTGTGGCTCACTCGGGAGAGTGTGGTGTTGATAACACCAAGGCCATGGGTTCGGATCCCATGGAGGGATGGCTGGTTGGCTCACTGGGTGAGCATGGTGCTGACAATACCAAGTCAAGCCTTAAGATCCCCTTACTGGTCATCTTTTTAAGAAGAAAAAAATCTTTCTGAAATTAGAGGGAAGAAATAATGGTATATATGTAAGTTTGAATTAAATGGAAAATTCATTCACACCTGATTTCTTGTATTTCTCTAAGAAGAAGGTAACAAGGTCATCTGCAAAGATTGTAGGGGATAGAGGTGAGGAAGAGAATTTGCAAAAGGTTACTGTTGACTGATTTCTGTGGAAATTAAACATGGAACTAAACAGAGTGATGAAAAAATTATTGTGTAGCTGTGCAGACCTTGCTGAAACATATAAAGGTATATCTGTTGTGTATAAACTTGCACAGTTGTATGATTTATTCAGCATCGGAAAATAGCTTATGTCCACCTAAGATAAAAAAGGCATAGAATTATAGTGATGGAAGTTGACATTGACAGGGTCACACATGGGTTTCTAACTTGGGGTCTAGATTCATAGCCCATGGGCAACTTCAGGAGTATCTTGTAGACTCCTGAAAGTGAATACAAAAATTTGTATTTATATATATATATATATATATGGATTTTTATTGAGAGAGAGTTGGTCCAAAGTTTTCACACAACTTTTGAGGTGACCTATGATCAAAGTTTTAAGACTGAAAGATTGAAGGAGGGGCATAATAGTCGTAGGTGAGTGATACTCAAAAGGTGGTAAAAGAATGAGGATGTGATTCTTTCTTTTGGGTTACAATATTCATAGGGGAATTACTGATAATAAAGCACACACACACATACCTCAAAAAGGATTAATTATCAGAATATATAGAAACCTCTCCAAACTTAATAATAAGAAAATAAACAACTTGAAATAGGCTAAATATTTAAACTGACAGTTCATTAGAGAAGATAAATGGATGGCAAACAATTATATGAAAATATATACAACAACATTCATCATTAGGGAAATTATAACCACATGGAAATACCAGTATGGGATTATTAGAATTGATTAAATTTCTTTTAGAAAAGCGGCTACCAAATGTCAGTGATGATGTGAAGAAACTGGAACTCTAATATATTGCTGAAGCAAATTCAAAGTGGTACAGTCCTTTATAAAGCAGTTCGGTAGTTTCTTATGAAGATAAACATACTTATCATACAACCCATCAATTTATTCCTTGGTATTTAACCAAAGAGAAATGAAAGTGAATGTCTATGCAAAAACCTGTATGGTGAATGTTTATGGTGGCTTTATTCATAATAGTCAGAAACTTGAAATGACTCAAATAATCATCAGCTAGTGAAGGATTAAACAAATTGGTATACCACACTATGAAATACTACTCAGCAATGAAAAAGGAATAAAGTTCTGAAACATGGAACAGAATAGATGACTCTCAAACACACTATGCAAAATGAAAGAAGTCAGACTGAAAAGGCTATAATACTGTATAATTTCTCTTATGTAACATTCTGAAGAAGGCAAACTAAAGGGACAGACATCATCAGATCAGATTTGAGTGAGGAAAGGGGATTGCCTAAAAGGGACACAAGAAAAATTTGGAAGATGATGGAAATACTCTACATCTTAATTTTGGATGGTTTTGTGACTATATAAGTTAATCAAAATGCATAGAATTCTATGCCTAAAAGTTATAATAAATTTTATTGTATGTTAATTACATAGCTTAATACATGTAGAAAAAAATAAAGCACAAAACTCTACAAAAAAGTTCTCTGGAAGGAGAATGATAGGACAGTTGAGTAAATGATTTTGGCTTATTTTCTCCTTGGTGTCACCTTTCACACAGAGTTATTCTCTTTGATCCAACCACTTCTTCAATTACAGATGCACAGCACAGAATCCTCTAATGTTTTTACTGAGAAGAGCTCTGGAAGGAGAATCTCCATGTGATAACAGTGGGAGAAAGAGCCCTACTGGCAAGATGAAAATCAATGGAAAACATCTGGGCCCTCTCTACCTCGAGTCTTTTTCCCAACTTATTTTCTACTAAAGCTTTGAGTTGTATTAATAATAAACTCCATTGCCTTATAGCATTATATCGAAACACAAACTTGTGTCCCAGGGAGAGGTAATCATGTTAAATCTTACCATATCTATTTTACCCTAGAGAATAACAGTGGAGATGAGTTTATTAGATTTTTGCACATGAATTAAATCATGTCTTATTTGGAAAATATGCAGAGTAAGGAAAGAAAAATAATGATAGAAGAGCTTTTGTTTCCAGAGGTCCAAATGTATATGGGACACAGAACTATCAGGCTTTGTGCAAGAGAGCACAGCATGAAGGACCTGGACATATTGAGAAGGGACAAATGTGAATGATAAGCAAGAGGCAGTGAAATTGAGAATAAGAAAGTGCTAAGAACAAAATGACAGCAACTTTATCACATTAATCTCTCACAATACCAAGCATATGTAATAAGGGTTTCATATACCAGGGTCTTCAGAAAGTTCATGGATATTGACTGAGAAAAATCAACTTGGGTATGAAAACATTCTGGATATAAGAAAAGGACATTCTAGTGCAGATTGCTGTGGGACAAGAGCAGCCCAGTTCTTACCACTAAGGACCAGCCAAATGCAGCCACTGCCAACAGATGAAAAGTTTATACTGGATTGGACCCACAGCCAGCTAGGGGCTTTCATCAATTTCTTAGGAAGGGAAAATTGGAAATCAAAATGAGAATTCAATTTACATATAATTTGAATTTGCTAAATATAATTTTGTTTACATTATACATATGATTAAACAAGTTAGAATTTCTGTTCTGTTAGGGTCCCAGCAAATAAATGATGGCATACTCAAATCGAGCAATTTGAAGAGTGTTTAACAGAGAAAGTGCTTTCAAAAATACAAGGAAACCAACCACAAGGAATAGAGAACAGTAACCAGGGACTATTAGAGTGGAAGCAGGGGGTAGCCATCATTGCCACCTCTGGGCGAAAAGTGGCAGAAGAAGTGGTATTAAGTCCTTAATCCATTTTGAGTTGATTTTGGTATACGATGAGATGTGCAGGTCCAGTTTCATTCTTCTACATATAGAAGTCCAATTTTCCCAGAATGATTTATTGAATAGACAGTCTTTTCCCTAATATATGATCTAGTTTCCTTTGTCAAAGATCAGTTGGCTGTAAGTCTGTGGGTTGATTCCCAGGCTTTCTATTCTGTTCTATTGATCCAATTGTCTGTTTTTATGCCCATACCATGCTGTTTTGGTTACTATGTCTTTGTAATATAATTTGAAGTCAGGTAGTATCATGCCTCCTGCTTTACTTATTTATTTTTTTCTCAGTATTGCTTTGGCTATTAAAGGTCTTTTGAAGTTCCATATGAATGTTAGAATTGCTTTTGCTATTTCTCTGAAGAATGGCATTGGTATTTTGATGGGGATGGCATTGGTATTTCGATGGGGATTGCATTAAATCTGTAGATTGCTTTGGGTAGAATAAACATTTTCACAATGTTAATTCTTCCCATCCAAGAGCATGGTATGTCTTTCCATCTTTTTGTGTCTTCTTTAATTTCTTTTTCCCATGTTCATTGCAGCTCTATTTACAATAGCCAAAATATGGAACCAACCTAAATGCCCATAGATGGATGACTAGATAAGGAAAATGTGGTTTATATACACAATGAAATACTATTCAGCCATAAAAAAGAAATAAAATTCTGGCATTTGCAGCAACATGATGAGTCTGGAGAAAATTACGTTAAGTTGAAATAAGCCAGACAAGGAAAGAGAAATACTGCATGTTCTCACTTACAATTGGGTGCTAAGAAAGAAAGAAAGAAAAGACCTAAACAATTCCTTGAACTTTCAGAACACTAGAGATGGGGGTGAGGTGGGGGGAGGTGTTTGGGGAGGGATAGGTTAGGTAAAAGACAGAAAGAAAAATCATAATTTGTAATAATAATATGCTTATAATAAATAATATTAAAAAATAAGTACTTTGTTCTAATAAAAATTTTCCTTGGAATTAGTAGCTCTGGTGCGTGAAAAGATGGCAGGGAAATATAGACACTACCTCAAGGCCTGCCTCTAATTATCTATGTGGATGTAACAGACTATTTCTATTTTCCTATAGTACCTTATTTGAAAGATAACAAGATTGTCTTAAATCAGGATTTTAAAAATTTGATCAAAAGAATCACGTGGAGTGCTTATTGAATGACAGTTTTCCAAACCCCATTCCAGACTAATCACATTTAAATCTCTGGGATCAGCAGATATTTTTTATACTCACCCTAATGCCCACATTCCACCCTAGGTTCTTATGAACCGACAACTTGGGGAAATGCCCTATCAGACTTATTTCTAAAGCTCATTTGTGTTCCAGTTATCTGTGGAAGTTAAATAAAGGTTACTGTGCCAATTCATCCATTAGCTCACTTTATTCCTTACGGTTTTCTAATAATCATCAAGTAGAATAGTCTCTTGAGGAATAAGATCTAGGATGGGTAACTTCTGATGAGCAGTTTGAGACAGCAGAAAGCCCAGACGTCGGGTGCAACTGAGGAAATTTGGATAGCTCGAGGGGAGAATGAGGGCCTCATGGATAAATTTAGGGATAAGGAAAAAAAAACTGTGAATGCGTATATTATCTATGAATATATACACATATATCAAAAAGAAACAAACTAAGTATCCAAATTATAGAAACATTTATAGAGATTTCTAAAAATGGTAGTGTCGATCTATACTTATTGAAATGCAAAGATGAACACAATGGATTTCTAAGTGAAAATTAGTTATGTCTCCTAGGTTTCATTTTGGAAGATAAATATTTTCTTTGAGTTTAAAGACAATGCATTTGAAGTATGGGTAAAATTTCTTTGATTGGTGAGAAACAATTAATTTTTATACCCCCTTTTCCCCCCTTTTATATAAATTGAATTTTTTTTTAATAATGAGAATTCAATACTTTACAGTCAAATGACATAAAGCTTGTTCCATTCTGACAATAGAAAGTAGTGCAGCTCTCACAGGAGAGGTAAGGATGGTGGTTGTTTCTGGATGCACTCACAAGGGACCCAACTGAGCAGGTGTGAGGAGGAGTCCAATAGAAAGCAAGGAATCAGCCCAGGGCTGTAAAGGAAAGGGAAATGAGAGAGGAAAGGGAAGAACAGTGAAGCCAGGTAAAGCCTGCATTTTTCTAGGTTCTTATCACCTTGGCACCTTACCCCACGTTGCAGTCCTGCACTTTGTGCCTTCCTGGGGCTAGTACAGCAGGGATAATTGCTGTGCTCGAGCCACATTAAGTTGTGTATGATTTAACTCCTTTGCTTCTGGTTGCCAGCCTGCGAGCTTGCCTGGGGCCACCTGGTTCACAGAACAACATATTTACGAGTATTTCTGATGTGAAACCCAGGACTGCAGAGTTGACTAGCAGCTTGGAGGGAAGGCAAGGGAATGAAAGCTATTTATAGCAGACAGCAACAAAGGTTTCCTTTCTTTCCTTTATTGTGATTTGTATTTCTCTGAAACTCTGCCCATGTTGTGCAGAAATGAAAAGGGCAAGAGAACAAGTTCTTCAGAGCTGGTTGGAAAGTTCCAGGGCTCTGTTTTTAGAGCAAATCTGCCAGCTTCAGAGGAGGTTGCAACCACCCTCGGATTCTAAATCAGCTTGATGGCGGTGCAAATAGATGCAAATGAGGGTCAAATCTATTTCCATAATGAACAGCACAAGCAAAGCGTCCTCCTCTCCACCTGACTCAAAATTACTAGAAAATCCAATGAGGAGGAAAAAAAGAAACAAAGAAACAAAGGGAATGCAATTATGTTAGTGACTTGAAAACTGTCTCTCTTTGGATCTTGGGAACGGAAATTGTGAGGTACAAGAATGATTCTGGACTTTCTTCTGGAAGCTTGCGCAGGAATGGGCAATTCCAGTATAGCTCTTCTGTGGATTTTGATTGTGAGCAGGACTTATACTTTCTTTGCCATGGTTCATCCATTCCTGTTCCTAGGCTCCACTTAATACCACACCCTAGTTGGCCTTTTTCTTTTTCTTTTTCCTTTATTCAGATATAATTTATCTATCATAAAATTCACCCTGTTAAAGTATACAATTCAGTGGTTTTCAGTACATTCACAGAGTTATTCAACTATCTCCATTAATTTTGGAACTTTTTATCATCCCAAAGAGAAATCCTGGACCCATTGGCAGTCACTTCCCATTACTGCCCAGGCCCTGGCAACCCCTAATCTACTTTCTGTCTTTATGGATTTGCCTCTTCTAGAGATTTTACATGAACAAAACCATGCACTGTGCAGCCTTTTGTGACCAGCTTCTGTCACTATGCCCAGTATTTTCAAGGTTCATCCATGCTGTAGTGTGGATCAGTTGTACTTCATTCCTTTTTACGGTGGGTTGGCCTTTTCAAGCAGAACCAACATGAAGGTCATAAATCTCTGTGTCTCAGAGGACTGTAGTGAACTCACTTGTTTCACGGAAAACCGTAGGAATTTGGAGATTATGGTAACATAGCCTAACTTTATCACTTTTTTATTAATTCTTTGCCCACTGTGTTTAGCTCTTGATTTTCCTGTGTATTAGTCTGTTTTTGTGTTGCTATCACAGAATACCTGAGACTACATAGTTTATAAAGAACAGAGGTTTTTTTGACTTACAATTTCTGGGACAGCTGCATCTGGCATGGGCCTCAGGCTGCTTCTACTCATGGTGGAAAGTGGCAGGCAGCTGGTGGGTACAAGCAGATCACATGGAGAAAGAGGAAGCAAGAGAGAGAGGGAAGGTGCCAGGGTCTTTTAAACAACAAGTTCTGTCGGGAACTAATAGAGCGAGAACTCACTCACTATACCCACCCCCAGGGTGAGGATTAATCCATTCATGAGGGATCCACCCCCATGACTAAAACAGCTCCCAACACTGCTGCACTGAGGATCAAATTTCCACATGAGTTCTGGGAGGACAATAACTTCCCAACTCCATCACCCTGCATTTCAGAAATTAGCTTCCTGTCATTCAACTAATACTGGGCTAAGTCTACTTACAATTAACGGGTATTTTTATGAACCGCAATGCAGAGGAATTCATTTCAAAAACTTATTTTGGTACTTCTCACACAGCCTATGTCACTGCATATGGTTGACTTGTGTCTATGAAAGAGATGAAATTTGCTAAAACTGTAATACATATGGACCATTGACTGAACCATCTGAGAAATTTTTAATTGGTGTGAATATGGAATATAATAATTTACATGGATCCATTACTTTTAAGTGCTTAAATACATGAAGAGAACTAATTGAATGGGGTTTATTTTCTGGAAGACCCTGAATATCACTGAATTACCCCAAATTTCTATATATAAAGCTATACTTCCATGAAACTCATTATCTTTAAGACACATTAATCAATTGCTTCTCTTGTATATGCCCTTACTTTGAAGAAATGTGGTTTCCATCAGTAACAATGCACAGCAAACCTTCTGCTCTTGAGTTCTCAGCCAATAGAACCTCACATTTAACAGGCCAATACACAGGCAGATTGTGGAATAAAAACTGAGGCTCTTGACGATGGCTCTGAGTCAGTGCTTAAATCTATTGGAAGACAAAGGAATTAAGTTTAACTTTAAATTGTGCTCATTGCTTGGATTCAGGCATGCCAGGGCATGTTTGACAAATGAGTAGAAAGAGCATGCCAGAAATCTATTTTTCCACAAAGTACTAACAACGGAGGAATCTCCTGGGAGGGAACTCATTTATTCCAATGCTGATTTGGGATCCCAACCTGGAGATATGAGTTCTCTTGAGGTTGGTGTAGTATCCCAGAGGGTTGCCAAATCTGTGAAATGTACTCAAAGATCTGGAGGAAGAATATCATTATTTCATATTCACATAATACTATGGAGAGAATGCCAAAGTCATATGATTTTTTTCTAAGATAAAAGGTTAGACACCAAAGAGATTTCACTCTTGTGTTGGGCCATTTTGGGCTCTGTTCCCGTGCACACAAGGGTTCAGGTTTACCATGCATAGAACTTGGGTGGGAAAGTTTGAGCAGCTCTAACGAGAGTGACTTTCCCTTCTAAGAGTCGATAAAGGCAAACAGATTGGCTGCATCTAGCGATCTGACTCTGTTATTGGAAAGGAAATTATTGGGATTCTAATAGAAGGACCCTATCAATCATTCAGCTTGTACCTCAACCTGTAGCTTTAACCTCACCTCCTGCACACTAAAAACTCTATAAAAATATTGGGTCACAAGACAAACCCATTTGTGTGCCTATGTCACAAGTGTAACACAACAGATGGTGGCAGAGCATTCTCTTCCACTTTGGCACAGGACCCAGAACATTAAGGGCTGTGGTACACTAGAAACACCCAGGGCTCAGATGGCAGAAGTGTGTGGAGTGGCAGTGTCGAGAGGTGGCTGTATGAGAGCAGAAAGGTAGTTGAGGGTTGAAAGGGTTGGATGACTGCACTGCGGGCACCAGTGGGATGAATAAAGAAGCTCCCTGGCTAGAACTGCTGGGGTCTTACCCTTTCTTTGACAATAGTCACTGCTCTTCCTTCCTACACTCCCTATTTGGTAAAGGCCATGATGTCATTTTCACAAGCAAATGGGGAACACCCCGAGGGAATGCTTAAAATAGGTGGGTGAGATTATTAGGGATGCAAAAGTCTGCAATAGGGGGTTTGGGTAAAAGCCAGAGAAATAATAATAATGATTAGAACCATAAAAATAACAGCTATTGTGCATCATGTGCTAGGCTCTGTGCCAAGTGTTTTTTATTCAGTGTCTTTTTCAGTCTTCAAGATAACTTTTTGAATTAAATATGTTTACTATGTCCACGATACAGTTGTGAAAACTGACACATCATAGGTTAGTCTTATCTTGCAAGAGTCATTGCCAGAATTTAAATCCAGGTTTTTTCTTACTCCTAGTTCACGCTCTTAACCTCCATATTTTATTACTTCTCAGATTATTACTTTAATATGACCTTGTTTTTAGCTATTCATACATTGTATCTGTATAGCTATTTATTTAGTGACAATAATATATTTCTTGGGGATGCTATTTTAAAAATTTGGTTTGTATACACAAAGATATAGCTATTCACGTTCCATGTTTACATGGATAAATTATTAGAAAAGTAAATGTGTGAGCTTTATAAAAAAGTAGATTTAAATGTGAATACAGAATGTATTACAGGAAAAGCATTTTTATTGTTGTTCAGAGTGGCTTCAATAAAGAAAAGCAGGAAGGAAGAAGTGTTTACTGAACATTCTGGCATGTGGCAAGTCTTAGGATCACACTGGATCCCTACATCAGCCTTGTAAAGTTGGTATCATTGTATTCATTCTGTAGATGAGAGAAGGGAGGCCCAAAGATATGAAGTAACTCACCTAAAATCTTAAGTCAGAAAAGAGATTCAAAATTATGTATGACTTTAAGCCCATCCATTGCACCGTTGAGGACAACTTCTAATAGAATGTTAGGAAATGAAAGGTATCATCATTTTCTTAGTCTTTAAACATGGTTAAACATGTAGAATATATTTATTCAATTCTTTTAATAAGCACTCGTGGAGTACCTTTTATATACCAGGTACTAAACCATGCTAAATGCTGGGTGCAAGTCTTAGCACTGATCTTGGTGGGAAATTCCACTGTCCAATGGAGGGGACAGAACATAAGCAGATCATTAACAAATATGCAGAAAGTATAAGGTTCTATGGAAAGAAAAGAGAGAGAGAGAAAATACATGCTTGATAGATTTCAAAAACATCTTAAAAAGGGGTTGACATTCCAGCATAATCTTGACTAGGAATTTGCCAGGCAAAGAGCAAGGTAAAGGGAATAGCAAAAACCATCTGAAAGTATAAACAAGCTGAGTTTGGGAAGGGAAGAATCATCCTTTTGTGTGACTCGAAGGTCCCATCTTGAGATTAGCAATGAGAGAGAGATCTGTTAGCTTATGAGGGCCTGGTTTTAAAGGATTTTGTATGCAAAGAAAATGAATCTGGACTTTTTCCTACACCTAATAAGAAACCATTAAAGCTTTCACAGAAAGTGTGATGGATTTTTTGTGTTAGAGATTAACTATATAAGATCTGAGATGATTTGTTGAAGTATTGAGAAAGGGGCATTAGGGAGAATTTTTAGAAGGCTGCCTGTCTTGAAAACATCCTTGACAACTTTTTCTATAGCATTCCACACAGATGGTCACCAACTTCTAAGAAATTTCTTTCAAATCAGGTAACTGTTCTCTGTCCCACTGTCATCTTCATGGTTCTGTAGCCCATCCTTACCGGAGACATTCGTTACCCTAGTTTCTAGCTACCTCTTCCAAGTCCCTGGTCTCCTACTTCAGTCAGGAGCTGCTACAACCCTCAGGCTTTGAGGCCCCCCAGCATACATGACACCTCAATTCTTGGGGTACTGCCTAACTTTTGTGTCTTTCCTCAAGCAGATGGAAGTTGTTCTTGGCGTGAAGTTGAACTTTACAGGAATATGGTATGTTCCTCATTGATTTGCCCCAAATGGATTACACTTGATGGGTATTCCGATTCTTTCATCTTTCAGGACAGTCTGGAATGACCTGGGAGGGCTGGAGCCTGAAGCTGGTCACCTTGGACAACAGACAGCATTGCCCATTTTTCCTCATGATTCATGTGAGTGATGCCATTTTCTGTGTGTGGCATGATGAGAAAACATAACTGGGAAGAATTCAAAAAGAAAAATTGCTCCTGGGAAAGGAGATTGTAGAAAAGAACAATGCAGAGTTAGAGAGAAATATACTTTATTTTACAATTCCCACACTAGACTGTAAACATTCTAGAGATTTGAATTCTGTTTTTGACTCATTTTGTGGCTTGCTTTATGACCTTGGCTAAGTCAATTAACCTTTCCATTCCTCAGGTTGACCTCAGTAAACTTAGAATAATATATCCTTGCCTGCCTGGCTCCCAGGCATGTGAGGTTGAAAGAGTTAATAGGAGAAAGTTTTGAAAGTGTTCGAGTCACCGTTTATCAGAAAGTCTGTGGTCTGATGCGATAGGCAATCTATGCGTGGGTGTGCTAGATAGTATAGCACTATGAAAACTTCATAAGAAAGATTATTGGGTATAGTTATTGCTTTTCCTTGAAAGCCCTCAACTTACAGGTCAATGAGCACCTATGTTCTGGGTGATATTCAAGGTTAGAGGAAACACATGACTTACTACTGTATTGTAGCAAATCAGTTAATTACAGGGCAACCTAGTCTTAACAGCCCCTGAAGGCACTGCCTGACCTTGTGCCATAGCTGTGAAAAGACACTTTCCTGACAAGGAAATAACCAGATGCGTGAAGGCTCTCCATGCATTCAGGTATTTACAAGGGTAGCTAAATGTAGCAGATTTCCTTTGAAAGTTACCACACCTCCTCTCTCTCTGTAGAGATTTCTCAACTTTGCCCAGAAAGAATGGTAGCAAGTGGGAGTTTGCTTGGGCAGTGCAATTACCAGGCAAGGGGAGACTAGCACTGCAAGAAGGTCCATGCTATTCCTGGTGTACAGGTAAGGTTGAGGCTCCACATAACCTGCAGACAGAGTGGGAAAACAAGGAGAGGGCCTATTTTCAATGTCACACTGAAATCACATGGGCAACACATTGTAAAGAGAGGAGTAAAGAAATATGAACTGGCACAGACTGATTGGTACACCTGGTTTAGAGACGTATTTGACTATATCCATTAAGATTAAACTTTCATGCACTCTACAACCCAGCACTTTCACATCATAGCCTTATAGAAACAATCACCTGTGCATAAAGAACCACGAATGTGAACAGACATTCTAGCACACTTTGTAACTTTAAGAACGGGGTGGGGGACATGACTTAAATATAGGGAATGACTGAGCAATGAAATATTTATATTGTGGAATATAATAGGGCAATTTAAAAGAATGTGGGAGGCCTGTGTCCAATATAACAGCAAATCCTGTTAGTTCTTCCTCTAAAATATGCCCTGAATCTGTCCAGTTCTCACCGTTTTACCAGTCACCATCTGCATCCCATCCATCATTGTTCTTGTGGAGTAAGACCTAGCTAGTTTCTTTCCTGACCTCTCAGCTTCCTCTGTTGCCCTTTACAGTCTATTTTCCACTCAGCAGCCAGAATGCTCTATTTAACATGCAGATGTGATCATATCACTCTCATGGATTCTCATCACACTTAGAACAACATTGAAGGCTTTCACCAGTCTGCAGGGCCATATATGATCTGAGCTCTAGCTACTTCTCCAAATTAATTTCTTACCATATTTTTTTCCCATACCACATACACCGTGTCACATAATGAATACTCAGCAAAACATTGCTCAGTCAGTGAAAGATGGGCTGTAAATGCACTGAAATGGAAAGATCAGCGACACACACAGGCTGTACTGTGGATAAACACATGGACTATCAATTTTAAGTGCCTCGGTTCAGATCCTGACTTCACTAGTTCTCAGCTGTGTAGCCTTGTGAAGGTACTAAATTCTGCATATCTTAAGACTCTTATCTAAAAAAATGGAATTGCTAGTGTTGTCTATCTCATAGAGCTGTTGCAAGGATGAAATGATCACTTCATGAAAACCACTAGGACCATATCTTACTCATAGGAAGCCTCAATTAATGTTGTTTTACACCCCTTGGTGCTCCTATGATTCTTTGTTTTGCCCTTTTATATTTTCACCACATCATATGTCACGGATACTGTTTTATATAATGTTACCAGAAAGGCACTTATCTATCAGACGATTTGAGTAGCGATCTGAAGGTAGTAATGATGCAGACCATGTAGCTTTCCAGAGGAAGAATTCTTAGGCAGAAGGACTAATTAAAGGAAATTCCCTGAATGCACTGTATAAAAGATAACATGGCACTTGATATGGTGAAAATACAAAGAGAAAGAAAAAAAAAAAAGACATAGGGATTTCAAGTAAGAGTGATACAATATTAAGAAATACTATGAGTAACACACCGTGCCACCCTTTTTAAATGTATTAACTACTTAATCTTCACAGCAGTGCTGTGGGAGCATTTTTTAATGTTCCAGACAGCAAGAAGGCCACAGATGAGTGAGTGGAGAGGAAAATGAGTGGGAGGAGAGTCAGAAATGTGACAAGGTTGGGTGGGAGGTTAGAGAATCCAGACCCTCCAGTGCCACAGTAAAGACTTGAATAATATTACGAGTGATCCAGGAAGCTACTGGAAGGCTTGCATTAGAAGACTAATGTGTCAGAAGGATCACTGGGTGGAAGCAGAGATATATCTGCTAGGAGGATAGTGCAGTGATCTGAGTGAGAGACAATGATGGCTTACATAGTAGTCGAGGGCATGCATTTTAATGATAGAACTGGCAGGCTTTGCTGCAGAATTGGAAACAGTGTGTGAGAGAAAGAGCAAAGCCAACGATGAGCCCAAGGCTTCTGACTGAGCAGCGGTAAAGCTGGGTTGCTGTTGACTGCATTTACTGAAGACTGGGGGAGAAGAAACATGGCCACTAGGGGACAGCAGGGGGTTCAATCAAGAATGTGGTTATGACATCCAATTGGAGATGTCAAACAGGTGGAAATAAGAGTCTCAAGTACTGAGAAGGTGGCTGGGGCTATTGAATACATGGCATTGAATCTCCAGAACTCAACTTTATACAAAACCTACAGTCTTTGGTGTCTCTGGGATTGGTATGTTGGTGGGGGTACGGGTGGTCTTTCCTTTTCATTCTTCTCTGAGTTTCAGTTCCTAGATTTTTTTATGTGATCTGATTCTTTCCACCCATTGAGAATCCAAAGAAAAGAAAAGAAAAGAGGAAAGAACTTGTGTTTTTTGTTTTGTTTTGTTTCCAGTTTAAATTCAAAATGGTGCTGCTTTTGGAAGAAAACAGAATAGCACTTTGGTGACCACACAGAAGGAGACCAAAACTGAGAATTGACAATGATGAGAAATACTTGATGTAAGCAGGAAACAAGAAGTGCTTAATACTATGTTTTGCAATGTGAGACCTCAGTAAGACGTGCTTAAGACAAACATTCTTGAAGAGAGGATACACATGCAAAAACATGTTAGCTAAGATAATCCAAAGATACTAGTTCTACTCTTTCAAAGTCACGTTAGTTTTAATAGTCATATTCTTCTTCTTAGCTACCATTATTCTCAATAGCTCTTCCTGCTAACTTCCATTGTTTCTGAATACCATGTAGCATGCCAGATGCTTTTCCTGGTGCTTACTATACATGACCTTATTTGATCCTTACACTTTGCTGTCATTGGTATCTCTGTTATTCAAATGAGGAAACCGAGGATCCAAAACAGGTACTTACTATAATCTGGGCTGTCGAGGGCCAGAATTTCCCAAAGTTATTTCACAGAATGTGAAGTTCTATGAAAAGAAAATGGTGGCCATAGAAGACTGGGAAATGGTAGATTAAATAAATATAAGCATGCTTTTTGACAGGACTTCTCAGACTGTTAATACGTTAACATAATACAACTCTCTAAAAGGGCTTTAGCAAGCAGCATTTCTCAGGTACTTGAGCACAGAAACAATCTCTTTCCTGGAGTTTCTCACAAGTTTAATTTTAAGAAGAATACATTTTTGGACATGCCTCTTTAGGCCACCTGAACCCTGAGGAATGATGTATAGGTATGCATATAACTTTGTTTTTCTGTGGCATCTTTCTCAAAATCCTCTCTCGGGTCTTTCTGCTGTGTCATACTGCTACAGGCACTGATACTAACATGTATTTCTGATTTCTCGGTATATCCTGGACTTAGATGTACACTTTGAATGATGCACTGTCGTTGGTCATGTGAACATGGTTTCATTTTGAACATGATTTTAATTTGATGGATGCCCAGAGGGTTTGTCATATGAGTAGTGCCTGGCCACACAGGATTTTCCTTTGGCCAACTCTAGCAACAAATCATCACTCCAATCCCATGGTCATCCCTTAGGGACTGGATGCTTTGTGCTAGTCTTGGTCTCTGTTGACCTGCCTCTGCTCTCCTTAGCTCCTCCCAGTTTGGTTCAATACTCCAAACACTTCCTATATCTAAGGAAGCTTAGTATGAACCCATTGCCCTGTAAACGAGGGCTTGGTGCCACTTTCTGAGAGTGACCTTTCTTTAGGGCCATGAATCACAGTTCTTTGTCTCTATGGGGCCTAGTTTTTATGTGGTCAACATTGCTGCTCTGGTCCCATTGCTGAGTTCCAACATGACTGTCTGCTCAAAACCCTTAGTTCTGCTTAAGAGACCCCATTTGGCTCTTGTCAATGTCTCTAGAGTTTAGATATTGTATTAGCCAGGGTTCTTCAGAGAGACAGAACCAATAGGATATAAATATATGAGAGGGAATTTATTAGGGGAATTGGCTCACACAATTATGAAGGCTGAGGAGTCCCATGATAGAGTGTCTGCAAACTGGATGATGGTAGCTCAGCTCAGTCCCAGTCCAGAAGCCCCAGAATAAGGGATGCTCATGGTGTAATTCTTAGTTCCAGGCCAAAGGTCTGAGAGCCAGGGGTGCCACTGGTGTAACTCCTGGAACCCAAAGGCTGAAGAGTCTCGAGTTCTGATGTCCGTGGACAGGAGAGAAGAACGTATCCCAACTCCTGTGGATAGAGAAAGAGATTCATTTCCTCTGTTTTTGTTCTTTGTGGACCCCTAGCAGATTGGATGGTACCTGCCCATGTTGAGGGAGGATCTCCACACAATCCACTTAGGCTCACATGCTAATCTCTCCTGGAAGCACCCTCATGGACACACCCCAAAATAATGCTTTACCACGTGCCTGGGTATTCCTTAATCTAGTTAAGTTGACACCTAAAATTATCCATCACAGATATTTAACTGTGAACTTTAGTCTGTGGTCTGGAGCTCAACTATCTATAGATGATGCCTCAGGTAATAATTTCCTTAAACTTCTATGCTTCTTTTAATCAAGAGCCTCTTCAGCTTTGTCTTGTCTGCTGTTGTTACAATGATACATTGATGACAACCACAGAGGCTTCCATTTTATAAGTGTTGACTGTTTCAGGCTCATGGTAAGGTCTTTATGAACATTATTTTATTAACAACCTTATAAGATAAGTATAATTATCCCCAATTTTTAGTCAAGGAAACTGGGCCAAGTTAATAAACTTGCTAAAGATGATGGCCCTACTTAGTCGTAGGGACAAGATTCCACACTAGGTTTTCATCCTCAAACCTGTGTCCGAAGACAATGCTACCTTCCCATATACATTTAGGACACTCAGTCACCATACTTTACCTAGATTTGCTTATTTTCTTTAACCTAAGTTTAAGTAGTATTTACCCTAGATAGCAAAGTTATGTTGTATCAGACTTAATTCACTTGTTCATTTGGTAATCAATCAAACATTTACTGAAGGCTGAGTGTCAGACCGTGCTGGATGACAGAGAATGGAAAAACTAAAAAAAAAAAAAAAAAAAAAGCATAATCTCTGATTTCAAGAGGTTCCTGGTTTTTAAGGAGACAGAAACATAGACAAGTATGTAGAGAATATGATGGTTACTATTATAGGCAGTCATATGTTTAACACTTAGAGTCGTTTAACTCAGTAGAATTGTCAGGAGGACATTGCAAGGACCGTTATCTTAGTGTCGCTAAATCCAATATATCTCAAAAAAAGTACTGTTCATGCGTATTGTAAGTAGGTGCTAGTATTTGTACAGCACAGTGGTTAAGTGAACGATCACCTCTCTAGGTATGTAGGTGATGGTCCTTCCTTCAGTGAGTTACTTAAAATTCTCTAGACATGTGAAGAAGTGATGATAATTATGAGTGGAAGAATCAGGTTACTCAAGAGGATCACTGGGAGGTTATCTCCTCAAAAATTATTTATGCAGTGCTAGAGTCTTTGCAAGGAAACAAGACCCAGGTGAGAAGGCCCCAGGTGTCTGTAATTTCTGAACCAGCAAATGTTGGCATCAGATGTGTTGGCATTTTTCCTTGAAAGGATATAATAAATAAGTAGTTCTACATGTGGGTGCTGGATAGACAAGATGGTGTCCTCGGGCAACATGGCTGACAGCCAGTCTGGGAAGGAAGAACCTTAGTGGTGGCTGTGCCAGACACTTTCAAGAATGTGGTTCTGTTAAGAACAGGGAATCTGGGATGTGAAGGCTCTTCACTACATTTCCCAGGATGTATAAAATAAAAGATACACTTGATAAGATGAACTATATAGCCTGCATTCAATCTGGTTATTTTTCTATAATTTTAAGAATATTCCAAATGTCAACTTGTTTCAGATATTCTAAGAAGAAATAGGGAGAGGGATTTGCATACAGGTTTGAATCAGAGAAAAAATAGAAGAGCTTCCCTTCTGGGACAGGGTAAAAATGTGTAAGAGAAAGGAAAGATCCAAAGGGAGAAATACAAATTCATGATGAGATAATAGAAAAGCAGGAGTAGCAGTGTAGTAGGAGAGCAGGGGACATCATCAATGATTCCAGAACATTCTCCTATCAAAAGTCAAGGATGTTAGTAAAGAATATTAGATCCCCAGAATTCTCAGATAGACAAAGAACAGAAAACCCACCCTGTTTTGATTGTGAATCCTATCAGTGAGTCTAAGATCTAAGATCCAAAGGTGCCTGGAAGAAGAGACATTGTTACCCGTGAACAACAGTTAAGGGTGGTAATTTGCTGTCTGCCTCATCAAGCAAGATTATAGTAGCCTTTGAGAAATCTTAGAATTCTCTCCCGTTTCCAACCTCATCCCTACCCCCTCCCCATACTGAGAGCTCGTTACTGACATCCTGAGGGAGTATGTTTAGCTTTCTCAATCCTGACATGGTAGGACTGCCAAAAGTTGGTATAATTCTAAGTTTTAGACAAAAGAAAATTCAGTAGTCACGCCCTATTTATTAAAGATGCTTTTATCATTCTCATTATTTGTTGAAAGAGAAAGGTGCATGTGTTTGATCATTTATTCATTCAAAACTATTTATTGAGAATAAACTGTAGACCAGGCATGTTGCTGGAGTTTAGGGATATAATTACTCTTACACAATCTTTACCCGCAATGAGTGGTACTGGGACATTGAAAATAATTTTAATATATGAGTCCAAAGTTTTGAAAAGTTCAGAAAGCTCTAAAAACTCAGAGCAGAGATAATTTACAATACTGGTGGTCAAAGGTGCCTTCTTAGAAAAGTTGACATTGACACTGAGGTCTAAAAAATAACTCTACATATGTATTAAGCTCTGTGGGCTACCTCTGAACTAGCTAGATTTGAAGAGAACAAAGGTGGGTCCTTGCTCTAAACTTTTTTCTCTCTTTAAAGAAATATGCAGCTGTGAAATTAGCATAACCATGAGGCTGTAAATGATTATTAGCTGTGATGTGTGATAGATAAGTTTATAGGAGGTCAGAGGAGGGAAAAGATCTCCATGGTTATCTGTATGGCCAATTTATAAATGACTTAATTTGGACACCCACTCTGATACTTTGCCATCTGTTTTAAAAGAATTTCCTTCCATTATGTAAAACATCTGACCATGGGGTGGTGCCTATATTAATGGATGGGTTTTCTTTTAGGAAAGCCTCATGTGCTCCATCTCAAGATGAGCTCCAAAGTCAGATTACATTAGATGTTCATGCTGTTTGCCACTTGGCAATTCTAATCTATCAACAGATGTCTGGGTAGAGCACTTTTGTGCACAGAGCCTTTAGAATAAGTTGGAGCAAAGGAAACTCACCAGCTCCTTTAGAGATATAAACTCACAAGACACACAGCTAACAGTCCAATCTTTATGGCTGAGTGGGAGATCCACAGTGTAATTTCAGACTTTTTCTTGGCATGTGGAATCTGTTACTACTGAAACTTCAAAATGTGCATATTTTCCCCAAATGAGATGTAAGTCTGTTGAGTTAATTATCATACAATTGTAGCAATGGAAAAGAAAACCCTAATCAAACGTGAACAGCTTGTCTAACAATTAACCAGGCCATAGTGAACCATTACTTAGCTCTCACTTGTGTGATCTATCATAGACTTTTGGCCCCCGTGAACAAATGCTTAAATGAGTCCACAGTCATTTAAGACAGAGACACCTGGCCGCCTGGGTTCTCGTGATTGTCTTTAAATTGTTTAGTCATTATATTTTACTGGCATGAAGTTATGGCAGCTTTTCTCCTTCCTTTCATCTCTCCATGTGATGGGAAAGAGAGTAGGACAGGACATGAAAAGAACAGCATCCCAGGACTCTGACCTACTAAAGTGGTGATTTGTTTTAAAACATTTCTATTTATATTCCCTAAAGCTACTAAAAAGCTTTACAAAGCAAATGCCTCTGAATAAGTTTCCTTTCTAGGAAGATCCAAAGTCCAAAGCATCAAGTTCAGGGTATCTTTTAATGATTGTCTGATTTGAGCTATCTTCAGACTAATTCAAGCCATTGCCAGTATTCCAGCAGTCAAATACAGAATAACTCAGGTGTGGCATAATAAACTTCTGTTTTACAGTCTTAAATACAAGTGTTTGTATTGATATAAGAGTATGAAAATAGATTTTACTTGGGTTGAATAGGACTAAGTTGTTAACCAGTTTGAAGTTCAGGACTAGGAAGGAAAAACAGAAAAAAAAAAAATAAAGCCAGTTAGACAGTATGACACTGCTTTCAAGGTTGGGTAATTAGACTGTGGGCTCATTTTACCCCCAGGCACAGTAGAAAGTAGGCATAGTACCTAGTGACAGCTGACGATTTGTTCACTCTAACCCATAAAAGTATCAAAGTACGTTTGCTGTGGTATCAGCCACAGGAGTCTCCAAATCATTAGCAGGAAAGGAAAGGCAGGAACTGGCATTTTCTATGGGACTATATGGTGTCAGGTACACAGGCAACATAAAGACTGATTAAGTGTGGAACAGAGTCATCTATCTTGGGCTTTGACAGGGTGGGGTGTTTAGAAATGGAGGCAAGTGGCTGACTTTAATTCTGCAAACACAGACTTAACTACTACAAATGAGCTTTCCTATTGACAAAGAGGTCTACATAACATTTTGGTTTTCTGTTGTTTCCTGGTAACTAGAGTCTGGACAAAGGGAGGAGAGGAAGGAGGTGAATCCCTGCTGTTGGTGTTGTTGAGTTGCCACAGCAACCACCAATGGCAACCACCCTGAGGGCCCATCTGTAAACAACAGGCAGCTCCCATGAAAATAACTGTCTCATAAGATGAACATCAGCAAGCATATTGTGTCTTCCTTTTCTCCACTGCAGCCTTCTGCTGACAAGTAGAGAAAGACAAACATCTGAGGCATAAGAACCCAGTTGGATGAACATTACAGGATGCTTTGAATGTCAAGACTTGCTTTCCAAGTTTACTTTGCTTCCAGAAAGAGTTTTGAAAAACTGAAAATTAGCTTTGGAAGAGATCCCAAGCAGAGGTTTGCATGGACAGAAGATACCAGTGAGCATGAAGCTTATGAAAAAGGGCCAAGGCTGGGAAAAAAGTCAGGCTAAGAAGGTACAGAGTAAGAAGCGTATCGAACATTTGTGGAGGTGTGTGGTGCCTGCAGCAAAGAAGGGAGAGGTGGAGGGAAAGGAAGGTGAAGGAACGCAATGAACCCCAGAAAAGGGAGAGAAAGTACAGACTGAAGGGAGAAGTCTCAGGCTGGGAAAAAGAAGATTGCTCAAGGATTCCAGAGATGTGTTTCAAGGACATCTTGTAGAAGCTTCTTGACATTAGTACTCAGGCTGATTTCTTTCATCCTCATCTTAGATGAAATCTATGGAAGATAATGGATCCATCTTCTGCATGTACCTTATGAAAGCATTTCTTCAAAAAAGGTGAAGGATGGGGACTTCTTAGAGAATAGGTTGGCTTGATGGAGGTCCACACAGATACCTTCTGCTTAGGCAGTGAAACGACAGGACTGTATGAGGAGCTAATGCTCGAAAAGGTCATGTGAACATATCAGCTTACCATGAGATAAGGCTGGCTGCGGGCGGGATTGTCCGGGCTACTTCTCAGTGCTCTGGGGGCTCATCACTGCCTTGTCTCCACCACTGTTACCATGAAGTTTCTAGAGTCTGAATAAAATAGGGCCAAGTTCAGCTAATCTGGATTATACACCCAGAAAATGTAGCGCAGCATAGATTACAGTAGCTATGGGTAACTTCTATGCATTTTTGTGGCTACTATTGGCAAGATTTTACCCCCGGACAAAAGCATTGGTCAGAATTGAGGAAACTAATCTTGATGAACTGCTTTTTTAAAAAGGGCACAATGCCTCCAGGCTAACAGCTAAGCAGGGGTTTTGCAGAATAGGAGATTCAGATTCTGAAAGAGTATAGTACAATTCCTGTGAAAGAGCATACCTCCAGAATCGTTTTGGGTGTCTGCTGACCATTAAATTTCCCCAGCCAATGTTAATTGTCACCAACTTTAGCAAAAGTTTTGCCCTCTGATGTTGTGAATAAATAATAACAGAAAAGTGTGTTTAACACAGGCGAGTAAGAGCTCCTCTTCTAACTATCTTTTTACTGCATGGCTTCCAGCAATACCATGGAGCCAGTCCACTTAATATTCCTTTATTCTAAAGTGTCCCTCATAACTCTGGATGAAGGCAGTGATTGAGTTCAACTTTTTCTTTGTCCTGCATAAACAGTGTTTTGTCCACTTTTATTTCTGTTGTCTTCTAATAAAGTATATCGCCACTGAATAATTCAACCACTTTATTTTGATTCTAACTCATAAGATAACCATGTGATAAAAGAGTAATAGCACACACTGCACCAGGAAATGCACTTTATATTAAGTGAAATAAGCTTCTACATGCCATCTTGTTTTGTCTTCATGGAAACTCTTCAAGGTGATTATTTTCATATACATTTTATGGGTGAGGAAACCTGGGCTTAGAGGACTTAAGTACATTTCCCTGAGTCTGTAATAGAAGACACTAAATAAATGCAGAATTGAACTGAATTCAAAGTTGAATGGAAAACCATCTCTCTCTAGACCTTGTCTTCAAGGTAATACGCTTCTGGCACTTCATGTACGTGCCTTTTAGTCTGGTAGTCAATCTGAGGTGTGGATTCTGAAGCTGGACCCATCCTAATTTCACCACCTCTGGCTGTGTGCTCTGGAACAGGTTATTCAACCTTTCAGAGTCTCAATTCACTCATTTTATTTTATTCTTTTAATTTTAATTTTAATTTTTATTGATTATACGTACTCATGGGGTAAGAGCTGACTGTGAGCACCTGTGTTCAGGTTGTGGTGAGCAGTACCACAGTGTCATCACCCTGCCTACCACCAAATTCACTCATTTTAAGATGGGGATAATACTTTCTTTATAGAGTTGGAGAAAAGATTACCTGATGCAAACAATGAATGTTCAGCAACTCAGCACAGATTAGACGTATGAAATACGTTCCTCTCTCTTACACCCACGCGGCACTCTCCTCTTCTTGAACTAAACAGTCTGAAAACTCCCTTTCTTGAAGAAAGATAGTAAATAATTCACTCTTTGGCTTTTGAATGCAATTATTTTCTTTTAAGAGCATGGGTTCTCAATATACTTATATTTCTACCTTCTCACGTGATACCTCATAAATGGTGGTGCAGTCTCCTAATTTTTTCTTTTTCATAGCTTGGTTCTCAAATAGGAACTGCTAACATCCCAATAAGTAATTACTACCATATTCAAGTAACACAAGCTTTTTTGGAAGTTAACGCTGTCTGTTATTGCTGATGTCTCCTTTCCATCAACAGACTTTCTTGGTACTGATCAAGGTCGATAGTGCCAATGGTGGGGCCTTTCCAGATGAGTTTGGATTTCATTGAAATCTGTAGAGCAGGGCTAATGGGATATATTGTCATCCTGTAGATAGCGTACGAGCTTCTGTGACTTACTTAATTTGAAGGGACATTCCATAATTCTGGCTAAATTGGAATCACAAGTCAGATAAAATTTAGGAGCAAATTATAGTGATCTTGCCCTCTAGAGGCTTTGAAAGTGGGTAATGATTGTTGATGAAGATTTTTTAGCACAAGAAAGAAAGCTACTATTTAAGGAGCTGAGAGTTTCTGGGGTCCAATGACAGAAATGATCTATTCTTCACAAATTAAGAAGGCTTACTATAAAAAAGGGTGGAAAATTTTAATGTTCAAGGAAGCAGTGTGAAATTAAAGTATTTTTGGAAATATTTTAGAAGGGCATAATAAGTATGCAGAAAAATAGCTTTAACCCAATGTTAGGGTTCCAAAATCAAGTTTAGAGGATAAAAATATTAAAATCAGGTCTTGGGTAATTATTCTGTGTCAGGAACGGTGTTAAACACATCAAACATTATGTCATGTAATTCTTACAACAACCATGTAGATAATATCTAAATTTTAAATCTGTGGTTCAGCAAGATTAAATGATTTTCCCTAGAGCATATAGTTAATATGTTTCACAACTTGAACTTGATCTCAGGATTTGTCAGAAAAAATGTGTCCTCTTTCTATCAAGTAAATCTTGTTTCCTGCTTAATGGCTTTTAACCTCCCAGTGTCACCCTAATGCCTGCTAGTCCCTCTTTGCTGAGACTGGGCCTTCTGTTCATTTGTCTAGGATATAAATTAGGCTACCTTTAGTATAATGCCAGGAATCAGTGTTACCCAAGAAAGAGCTAAAAGTAGAACCTAAGTTCAGTAGAATGTGAGCAGGGGAGAAATTTCAGAAGCATATTTGATTTGGGGCCACCTCTTAGACCTACTTCTGGATACACATGAGAATCGTGCTCTTCCCTCTGCTTTGTCCTGGCATCCTCATGCACAGAAGAGGGAGATATCCAAGCTGAATATGAGCTCAGGCATGATCTCAACAAAAATTGTGAGACGACAACCACTTCTTGAGCAGCTACTCTTTGTCAGGTACTGCACTAAGGTACTGTCTTAGCTCTGATCCGCTAAATATTTACAGTTTTTAGTTTTAAGATTAGATAAGGAAAGTTCTGAAAGCCAACACTCCGAGAAATCAAGCAAGTTGTGTAGAATTCTACATCTAGGAAATGACAGAGTGGAGATCTGGGTCTGTCCAACTCCAAGAGTGAAGCTTGTTGTGTTCTAACCTACTCAGTGGTTAGTTAATAACATTTTCCTACTGGATGACAGGAACAGGGAATCACAGATAAATGAGAAGCAAGTCTTACCCTCAGGGTTTTATGTCTTTCATGTTTTAGTCAATTCTCTCTTATTAAAAAGAAAGCTTTATAGCTCCTTGAACAGGACTGAGTCTTCTGCTTTCTCCTCCTTTGTTTTACCCTCTATGATACCAGGGAAGCAGTAAGCATTCTACCATGCTACATAATTGGCTTATCTATCTCAAGACTTGCCTTTCCTACCATCTCCCACTTAGTTGAATCAGAACTGTTATACTTTGAATCATGACCCCTCAATGCTTTGGAGAATTCTACCTTTGTAATTCCCTTTCATTTCTATTAACAGAAATGGAAATGGGAGTGGTGAAGGGTATAATGACAACTGGGCATGAAGAGAAGCTGGAAAGATCAGCAGAAAACAATGTGTCATAATCTCATAGGTCTTTTCCTGCTTGGATTTCAGTACTTTTCTCCTACTGCCAGTTTCCTCTGTGCTGTTCCCTAGAGCAATAGTGGAGAGCTAAACACAAAACAAACAAACAAAAGCACCCCACAATGAATAGAAGTTTTAGGTGATATCATCTCACTCAGCTCCCAGAAGACTTTCTCTGGGCTGGGAGATCGAGTAGGGATTCATGGGTCTCCAGCTTGCTGGCCTGTGAACTGCAGAGCACCACCTCATCTTGGATCCATTCATCACTAGAGCACTTAGAGCTCTTGAGATGCCACAAGCCTAGATAATGTGTTTTACAGAGAAAGGTAAAATTTCTCCAAATCTTCAGGGTTTGGAAAAGCATATAGTAAGTACTCAATAAATATACATGGTGTGGATACCAACACAACTTTAAAAAGTGAGTAGTTTGGTAACAGGGCTCTGTTCACTTCACTGTCAACAAATAGTCCACAGGCTATAGTTTTTACTAAATTAAATAATTATTTTGACATATGGATTAAAATAAATTAATAATATTGGTCCATTCATTTGTTTATCCATCCTGTAAGTAATAATTGGAGTGACTTCTGTGTAAAAGACCTGGCTTTGGGGCAAGAAAATGCAGTGGGAGATTAATAGACACAGTCTCAGTTCTAAAACAGTTGACAATCTAGTGGGAGAGATAGGCTAAAAAAAAAAAGAATATACAAATACATATACAATATTATTTGAATTACAAAAAGAAATGACTAAAGCACTGTTCTCAATGTAAAAAATATTTCTGTCTTCATGAAGGTCTTATGTTGTTCAATCTCCCTCTTCTCCTCATCTGTTTAAATATTCTCCAATTTCTTTTGTTTTATTCCAGAACTCCTACCACATCACTGTGCACTTAGTAGGCCATAATGAGTATGTACCACCACAAATAGAAAAGAGTTTTGTATCACTTTTATGTGTCAGTTATTGTAAAGGTGCTCCATTTATTTGTCTCATTGTACTACAGGCCTAACAGAAGACCTAACATTTATTGGGAACTTTTCATGTCTGTGATTTTCATATAATATTTATTCATTTAGTTTTCATAACATCCCTGTGAGGTATTGCCATTATTATAGGTTAAGTTCAGACAACTGGCAAGTATCTGGGCTTAACAATGATCCCAGCTGGTTTTGCTCTGTGGTGAGCGCGCATAACCACTGTGCTCGTGGATTCATACCAACTTACATTAGAACATATCAGGATGCATTGCACATATAAAAGAAAGTACTGTTTTGTAAATTGCTTTCAGTTACAAATACACATTCATAGATAAATAATACATATGTGTGTATAGTGTCATAATATAAGATTCATTTCTTATTTGTGCCATGATCAAAATAGCTTGAAAAGCTCTGGTAGTAAACCACAGAAACTCCAAAAACGTGAACGTATAGGAATCCACTCTTCATCCAAGTAATGTTTGCTGTTTCTTATGGGCTTTTGGGAGAAGGAAATTGGCAATACAATGTTAAAAGTAGATGCATTTTCTGTGCGTTATGAGATTTTGGAGTCAAAGACAACTGAGTGCACCTTCCAAGCCGGTAGCCAAGGATGTTGGAGATTCTTGACAAGTCTTATGTTTTCTCAATAAAAAAGAAAATAATCAGATTATTTTCACAGGGTTATCATGAAAAAATATTGAATTTAAATTGTTTGACATAACACTGATGCTTAGCAAATATTCTTTAAAAAAATCACTTAAAAAATGAGTGATTCTCTTTCTCTAACACCCTTGTAATTCATAGTCTGTAGACCTTGGAACCTGTTCAGAGAAATTCCTAAAGATTCTACAAATCCACTGTGTGAGCTCCAGCTTTTCGACTGACATCATTTCAAACCATTTGCTTAGGCTGTGATGATTGAGAAGAAGTTGGTTCTATACTTTTAGGAACTAAATAATAGAGCAACCATTCAAGGTAGCCTGGGAGCCAGGATCTGCAAATATACCCACTCAGATCCTAATCAAAGGATAAAGCAATGAACAGGAAGAATCTTGGGTAAAAGCAGAGCTGCATTTCTTCAGGTCTCTCCATACCAGTGATATTTTGGAAGTTGTAGCTATTGTGGCAAGTCAGATGTTGGAAAAATTCATGGGGATTCATTGAGTGTTAGAGATTGGAAGGTTGTGGAAACTCCCTCATAGGCTGCAACCCCCTGAGAACTCTGGAACCTGTATTTTTCCAGTTCTGCAAGGACTCTGGCTCTAAAAATGAAAAAAAAAAAAAAATGCTCCTTGCAGCTGGTTTCATCTATTAGCTCTTTAATCTACCCTAGAAGAGAGCTATGTTTCCATAAGAGCAATGTATTCAATCTGGGTAAATGTGCAAGATGCCGGCCTGACAGCATTAAATTGCACAGGAAATGCCAGATACCAATTTCTCTCTTTAGTTCAATGAATTTTCTCTCCTCTTTGCCTTTGCTCCAAGCTCCTACCCCTTTTGCCCTTATCCCCACCCCCTACCTCCCCCACCTTTGTAGTTGAGGGCATGGATGAAGATGTGTTTCCAACTACTTAGTTTCAATCAATCTCCAGCTTTCTTTAGATATTGGAAGACTCTTTTCATGTTGTTTACTTTAGCAACATTTGCTTTTATTTGACTCACTGTTCCAATAATTGGTAAATGGAATCTTTGCTGAGAAGGTGTAAGTGGATAGGACCTAATAGTTCCAATTTAGCCAGAGCTATAGGAAATGCATGAGGGTTGCAACCCTTGTCAGAGTGAGACACTTGCTTTTATGAAGAGCGTATATTTGAACAATTGTGACTAAATACAGTCATCCTAACCCCTGCAGCTATAAATAATGATTGTAAATGGTGACCTTTAAAAGAAAAAAACAAAAGATTTTTAGATCAGTAGTAGATCAGGTTGGGATTGAGTTTTTGCACTAGTTTTTCAGATGTGTATATGTGTGTGTGTGTAAATAATTTTTCATATTTTTTAAACTTTTTCTTCCTAGAGTATCCTAATATTTGCCATTATTAACCTTCAATCTTAACTCATTCATTTTACTTCATCTCTACTTCCTGATGCCCAGGTTAAAAAAACAAACATTCACCTTCAGCCACAGGCATCCACAGAAGCAAATACTAACTAAAACATCACCAAAAGTCAATTGAAGGGGAAGCAGAACAGATTGGAATTCCTTGTGGGTCCCCTCCTGGTTTCTTTCAGGGCCCCAGGCAAGTGAGCATGTGCTAATTTACATGGTTGACTAAATGGCATGCTTACACCCCAAATTTGCATCTCTGCTTACTTTGAAAAGTGGATCCCTGAACCAGTTTCCCTTAGCTTCTCTGTAATTTCCCAATCATAAGTTAAACTCCTTTGGGAGTGTTGCTCACCAGGGTACATCTCAGTGCAGAGAAGCAATAATTGGCAGGGCCCCATCGTCCTCTAATATGGGGTACAGCCAGCTGGTGCTGATGGGACGGGATAAATGAGAGGATGGGATGGGGAAGAGAAGGATCCTTTCCAATGCAACCAAACAGAACGCTTCAAGTGACTTGCCCCACTCTGCTCCCTTTCCAAGGAGAGAAACTCACTGTACTTAAGGATGGCCACAGGTTTTCATCCTGCTTCAATCTTCCTAGACCTGTCTGGGATAAGGGGAAGGGGATTAAAAGCAAGCCAAACGGGTTTATGTAAACCATAAATTTCTCCATGCCTCAGTTTTCTTACCTGTGAAATAGGAATCAGATATTGCCTGCATTGTTAGCAAGGTTATAATGGTACTTCGAGATCATTTAGGGCCCAGAAATGAAAAGTAAATTTCATTTTGCATACTGTGCTGAGAAGGCTTCCGAAGCAGAACTCAGAATCCTTGGGAAAGAATGTCAGGATTGATGGGCACTTGCATACTTGCGGCCACGAGGCAGTGGTGGCACGTGGGCCTCCCTTAGTCACTCTCATCTATCTCACTCCCACCATTTCATTGAGGAGGAAGTGAAAACCCAGAGAACAGAAGTAACTTGTTAAGTCAGACTGTCAAAGTGAAGTGTTTTGCAAAGGTAAGGCCATTATCCAGGGCCCTCAGCAATTCCCATTGACACCCACAACCAATTCCAAGGGTGGGGTGACACGGGTCTCAGCCATACCCCCCCAACATCCTCAGCCAGCCTAGCAGCGAACACTGAGCCACAGCAAGAAGGGTCCTGGGTTCCTGAGCTGGGGTGGTGGGCTCGAGGGCTTTTACTACACCCCCCTGACATCTCCATCTAGCCCGGCAATGACCAAGCCACTGCTGGAAGCCCCCTAGTCTCCCCTGTGGGAATGAGGGGGTGTCACAGGCTTCAATCCCACCCCTCCTCCTTCCTCCTTCTTCCATATCATTTCCTTCACCTTTCCCCTCTCCCCCTCCCTCCCAACTGTTCCACCACAAGATCCTAGAATGTAAAAAATAATATCAATAAAATTACATTTTCTTAAAAAAAAAAAAATAAAGGTAAGGCCATTATGCATTTATGATAATAATGAGGATTTTATCTGGTTGCTTTTTCTGTCTTCATTAGGGAGAAAACTGAGCTGAGTAAATAATCCTTTGGTGACTGTATTAGTTTGGTTGCAAGTGTCAAAAACATAATCCTAGCGAGCTACTGGCTAGAGGGGTCCTTTACCGATCATAGCAGAGTTGCACAATTGAACGAGGGGATGGGGAGGAATCCAACTGAGCCTCAGGAACAACTGGAATCAGGGGTTTGAATGCTGTTGACCCTGCCTGCAAATCTCACAGCTGTATCTGTCTGCATTTCAACTTTATTACTATTATTTATTCCACTGCATGTTCTATTTTTGGGGAGGTAAGTGGTAAACAAGGTTCACATTTTTTGACTTTAGCCACAAGAGGGAGACAGTATCACCTTTGCTGTGCTCTGAGATTTTAAACATCTCAGGAAAGTGCAGGGATTGGTCCAGATTCGGGGAGGGAATGAGGCTATATAAAAACATGGCAGCTCCGGTCATGAGCGTATGGACAAAGTAGGGAAGAAGCTGGTCTCAGTAAAAGAGTTTTCCTGTGCAGAAAACTAATGTGATGGAGTCACATAAAATACACATTTAACCACGTGAATACAGCTGCAGGTCCATTCGAAGCCACGGCGTTTTCTCATATCATGAATGTAGGGAGGTGACTCTGTTTTTGCTTTTTGCCATCATCAATCCCAGCTTCTACATTGTGTTGAGACATTTTCTTATGATAAGTCTTCTCAGTCCAAGCAAACTACTTCCTCTGGTACTCAACTGACGAACAGGGAAAATGCTGGGACAAAAGGCACCTCCTAAGAGGAAGATATAGTGTGGGTTTTGCACATGGTGCCTTCTTATTTTTGGGGGGAGTCATTTGGTTTGACATGGCCATCACCTAGTGCTCTGACTTGAATCCCCAAGTAAGATGAGACTCCTCTGACCCTGCCCACCATAGCAGACTTTGCAAAGCTGGGCTGCAAGTTCCAAAGGAGGAACCTTCATCTTTTTTACCCCTGGGGTGTCACATGCAGCACTGTAGTTTCTCCGGGGCTTGACAAGCTAATAAGTCACTTGTATCCTTCAGTACTCCTAGTAATTAAGGAAACCAACTAAGCCAAATGCTAAATGGAAAGATTAAAACCCACCCTGGGCTCCTGGGTGAATACAAGGGCAATTGAGGTGACACACAAAAAAAAGGCCCAAAGCTTCTCTGAAGGCAGTTTTTATGTTCTAGTGAGGTATTACTGAGATTAGAAATACAAGGTATCATAATTGTAAGGAACGTATTTTGACCGCCTTTAAAGTATAGCACTTTATAAATCAGTAAGTCATTGTTATGTTCCTGGAGAAAGGAGGCTTTCTAAATAAAAAGAAACATCTCAGAAATTAATTGTATTTTTCTTCTAGTAAATAACCTTTTTTGCCTACATATATGGCTGAATGCAAATGAAGGTGATGTTTTCATATTCATAATGGATTTTAAGTTTAGCTGTAACATAGATTTAACTAGGCCAAGGACTATAGAAAGGGGATAATATTTATTACATATTTTTGCCAGAATTCTTGTTTCATCCTCTATTCGAAGTACAGTGATGCACCTATAACATTGAAAAAAACAAAACATTCCCATTGTGTAAAACTGGAAGCACTTTTCCTTTACAAGGTATTTAAAAAAACAAAAAAACAAACAAACAAACAAAAAAACAAAACAAAACCCCTAGAACTTTGTACAAATATTGCTCATCAAGAAGTGAACATTTAGATAGCAGCTTGCACATACCAGGCAGGATATTTACAGGATCTTTTTAAAAATTCTCATAGCAATCCTGTGTGGTTGACTTTATCTACATCTTAGAGATCTGAAAACTGCAATTCTAAAACATTATTTGACATGGTCAAGGTCACATCGATAGTAATCAGTACAGCCCCTTGCACCGCATTGCCTCTGCTTTGTTTTGGCAATGCTGACTTAGGAATGAATGAAACATGTTCAGCCCTACTGGATGCTATAGGCCATTCACATCATGTCTTTAAGCTTCTAAGAGAGATGATTATAGTTGGGGTTTTTAAAAAATCCCCTTTCGACTTCACATATTTATGAATGTGCCAATGAACATTTTAAGAATGTATCTATCAATATCAAGTGTGGTTTTTAGCAGAAACCTTGAAAAAAATTGCAAAATTATCCTCTGAAATATTGCTGCTATTATTTTTTAAAATTACAAGAAAATGTTCTGCCATTTCAGACCATTTATCTCTGTTAACAAGACACTTTTTTAGTTGGATAGATAATATACACCCATCTGGTGTGCAGTTTCTTCATTTACTCTGGTAATAATAACTAAAGGCATTTCTCCATTGCTTCAGCATTGTCCAGGCCAATCTTTCGCCTTCCCTGCTGTTGATGTGGGATGCAAAAAACTAGAAGAAATTGGGACCTCATTATAATACACAGACATGTCATTTAGAATGTCATTTCATGGAGGAAGGAACAGTGCCTGAGTGTTAATGAAAGCAGAACCTTATCTAAAACATCCCTGGCCATTTAGAAAAGATATAGGAAAATATCACAAAGCACTTTTATGCTACCTGCTTTTTCTGGACACCACCCCATGCTCTTCTCTTCTTTTTCATGTAGTTCTCCAATAAAAAGATCTACACATTTGCAAATATGTGTGAAATTCAGATATTTTGGCCTGGGTTTTGCAGACAGATAAAAGGGTTATAAAGAACTGGACCAACTTTTCATTTGGCTTAAGCTCTGTTTACAACACACTGAGAAGTAAAGCATTCAGACAATTTTCTGAATAATTCAAGGTAAAGGAAAGTAACTTGCTTTAACCTCCTTGATGTTTAGTAAAGACTGTTCTTCAGTATTTGCATAGTTGCTTCTTTTCTTCGTTTTCCTTTCTGTATTCACAGAGTTGGCATGTTGGCATAGATTTTTACCTGGGAATTCTAGAAAGAATTTTTTTATTTTATTATTTTTTTGTAAAGTCTAAGAAAGCATGGATTTGATCCTGAAAATACAAACTACAATCTCCTTCTCTCTTTTGTTTCCATTTCCTCTTCCTGTGTTCTCTCTTTGTACCATGTTTTTCCTTTCTCTTCTTTATTTCTAAAGCTGCCGGGCCCTCTGTTGATTGGTTTCATTGAATTTAGTCTACCAAAATACAGTTGAATTCAGAGAAATTTAGTGTTTGTTTCGGTTTGGCTGATTTTTTTTTTTTCCTTTAATGCATTGTTTTTGCTTTGTGGCCATGTAGCTAAGCACATGCTTATTCCAGGCCTTTTTTGGCAGGTAAACAGACCTACCTTCTTCCACTAACCAGATGATAGCAGAGTCACTGTGCCTTGGCTCCTACCCAGGCTGGGGGTGGGAGTGGGGTAGGGGCAGGGAGTTAGAGATCAAACAACTGATTATTTTGAAAATGATAAATAACTGTACCAGGTGAATTCAAGAGGTTGTTAAACAATAGTATTAATGCAAATAAACAAAATTCAACCAGTGAGGCTTTGTCTCGAAGACATGTATCTGTGTAGACAAGCTATTTAGTGCAGTTCAATAGGAGTGGTTATTAAAGGGCTCATTTTGTTTTCTTACTTGTCCAAGCAGCAGGTTTACAAAAATTTCTTATATGAAAATATATGTCATTTTAATTTTCCTCCCCCAAATGCTATTGATTTAATTCTTCTTATATAACAAGCTAAGGTGTCACTCTTTTTTACATCAGAGCTTTAAGGTATAGTTGACTTACAATAAGCAGCATACATTTAAAGTGTGCAATTTTACATGTTTTGACATATGTATATAGCTTCAGTCCTGAAATTCCAAAGGAAATTTTGGTTCATCTTTGAATCTACTGCTTAAAATTGACCATGCTTATTATAATGAGACAAGGCTCTTTCTCTCTCTCTCTCTATATGTATATATATGTCTAAATATATATGTATGTATATATATATATATCTTCATATATATAAACTAAATTTTATAATAGAACCTAGAATTGGAAGTGAGCATATTAGAAATGATGTGATAAAATGACTTCATTTTACAGATGAGGAAATTGAGGATCAAGGAACTTAAGTCACTAATTCAAGGTCAAAGATTTTAGTGATATAGCCCAGGCAGGTCTCCTGATTTTCAGTTCCATGGCAGTTATATATACCCATCTGTCACTTTCAGTATTGATGGTAGAAAAAAAATTCTCAATGTTATGTTAAGGCCTGGTTTGAATGTAAATTTTCTTACTAAATTTACTAGGAAGTAAATGAGAGAGCGGCCCTGAAATTCTCCCTTAATTGTGTGTGTGTGTGGGGGTGGGGTGGTGGGTGTGTGTGTTTAGAAGGATACATTCCAAAAAACAAGGTCTTGAGACACCTACATAGATATTGGCAGAAGCAACAAAGAAAGACTTATCAGGTAGGACTTGATTTTTTTTTTCTATTTAATACACTTGTGCTGACCAAATTAAAAATACAAGATTGTCCATGAAGAAAATCAACATACAAACCGCAAAATGCAGCCCAGTATTCTCACTTCTCTTTTTCATTCTTGTTTTGAGATGTTACTGGACTTTTTGCCAAGTCTTGCTGTTGACCCTTCTTGTTGAATTGGGAACCCTGGGTTTGGGAGATCATGTGAAGATTTTTAAATCAAAAATGGAGACTGGCCATATTTAAACTATAAAGTAAGCTCTTAAAAAGAAGCATAAAAAGGAAGAAGTAAAGGTGAGCATGTTAAATATCCCCTTTCTGGCTAAAAAAGAGCTGGCATGTCTGAAAGTCAGAAATATGAACAAAACTGAAAAAGCATCATATACATCTTTAGATAGAAATTTTGCATCTCTGACATCAAACCAGTAGGCATGAAATCAGAGGATCAATATTTTTTAAAATTGTAAACTACTTCCTTTTTATGTTATGTTTTGTAGTGCACGAGAAAATTTTGTCTTTAATTTTTATCCTAAATGTTTCTAATTCCTCATAGTTAACATTAATATTGTGTCAAAGCCCTACCTATTCAAGGAACCACATGTGCATGCTCAGGTACATTAAAGCTAGAAAATACCGATTTAAAGCAATTTAAAAGACAACCTACAGAATGGGAGAAAATATTTGTGAACTATAAATCCAAAAAGGGATAAATATCCAGAATATACAAAGAACTCAAGCAATTTAACAGTAAAAAAAATCAAATGATCTGATTAAAAAATGGACAAAGGAACTAAACAGACATTTCTCAAAGGAAGACACATAAATGGCCAGTAGATACATGAAAAAATGCTGAGTATCACTAATCATCAGGGAAATGCACATCAAAACCACACCAAGATGTCATCTCACCCCAGCTAGACTGTTTATTATCAAAAAGACATAGAATAACAAATGCTGATGAGGATGTGGAGAAAGGGGAACACTTCTATACTGTTGGTGGGACTGTAAATTAGTACAACTATTATGGAAAACAGTATGGAGGTTTCTCAGACAACTACAGATATGGTCCAGCAATCTACCAAAACTACCATATGGTCCGGCAATCCCACTATTGGGTGTATACCTCATTTCATGGGGAATGAAAATCATCATGTCAAAGGGATACCTGTACTCTTATGTTTATTGCAGCTCTATTTGCAATAGCCAGGATATGGAACCTACCTGAATGTCCATCAACAGACCACTGGATAAGGAAAATGTGGTCTGTATATATAGAATGGAATTCTACTCTGCCATACAAAAGGATGAAATTCTGCCACTTACAGCAACATGGATAAGCTTGGAGAAAATTAGGTTAAGTGAAGTAACCCAGACACAGAAAGAGAAATACTGCATGTCCTTACTGATAAGTGGGAGCCAATAAAGAAAGAAAGAAAGACAGAAACAACAATTCCAATAATATGTTGAACTTTCAGAAGGAGAGAACAGAACTGTGGTTACTAGAGATGGGAAAGGGGGAGAGGGAGGAAGCTTAATGAGAAATTGGTTAATGGACACAAAGAATGATTATGTTTTGTAATGACGAATATACTAATTATTCTGATTTGATCATCACATATTGTACACAGGTATTGATATTCAACTTTGTACCCCACAAATATATATAATCAATTATGTTTCAATAAATACTACTATGGACATAGAACACATACACACACACACAAAAGCAGTTTAAGAAAGTATTTGAGCTAAGAAAAAAAATATTCTGTGATATGTACCAAGTATGCTTTATAATACCACTGGAGGAAAGCATTACCCCCAAACTCATTTGTTTTTGACGTATTATTTTGTGAGATCTCTGAATGCAGAGATCTCATCTTTCTTTTTAAGTGTTGTATCCACAGAACCTAGTATTTTGCTTGAGACGTAGTTGGTTGCTCAACTCATTGTAGTTAAAAGAATGAATGGACAGATTAAATATTTTCAGGTCACTCTCATCCCAATGGTGACATAATTGGAAGACTAATGACTGGGAAGAATGATGCATTAATGCATTCTGGACAGTGGCTTTCTGTCCACTCACTAACTCCACAAATATTGATTGAACATCTATGGGCCCTGGGATGTTCTAGATCCTGGGGTATAGCCATGAACAATACAGACAAGATCCTGGCCCTCTTGGAGCTGGCATTCTACTGGTAAAAGTTAAATAAATCTGCAAATAATTTGGACAGTGCTATCTAAAAATTGACATAGAGTATTGAGATAGAGAGAGGAATGGGGACTTGTGGGTTAGGAGCATGGTCAGGGACAGCCCGTCTCAGTAGGTCTCATTTGAGTTGACATCTGTGAGATGAAAAGAAGCCATGGGAAGCTCAGTGTGGATTGTGTCCCAGGCAGAGGGAACAGCAAATGCAAAGGCTTGAGGTATTTGAGAGACAAAGAGAAGATCAGAGTAGCTAGAGTGGAGTGGGGAGAGGAAGAGTCATAGGAGGTGAAGCTGGAGAAGAGGCAAAGGGCCAGGTCACGGCAGGCCTTGGGAGTCTGACGCCTGATTGATTTTATTACCTCCACCTGATGTTTCTTTCATTTAATTCCAGAGCTCTTGAGTTTTTTTTTTTTTCAAATCTACCTAATAAAGATAGAATTTTAAGTTAAAAAAACAAAAACTGTGTGTTATTTTTAGTGTTTCTTGAGGAATTAGGATATTAAGAAATGAATTAGAGGAGCTTGGTACAATAATGTTCCGCATAGCTAGGTGGGGTATTAGTACTTCCCTTAGTGATGAAGTGTTTGGATTATAAGGAAGGTTGGCAAACTTTTTTAAAAGGGTCAAATAGTAAATAATCTAGTAGTTGAGGGCCAAGTTGCGTGATTTTGCAAGAAGCTAAATCCAGGATATTTTGTAGATATTTACCTAACTTTTTTGTGTGTATATGAAACATGAAGTTTACTATTTTAACCATCTTTGAGTGTATGTCTTATATAACTATTTATAATGTGAGTATTTAAAAACGTAAAAATTATTCTTAGCTCATAGGCCCTGAAAAAACATGCAATGGGTCAGAGTTAACTGTGGGCCATAGTTTCCTGACACTGAGTTTATAGAGACATAAGAAATATTCTTTTCTACAGAATAATCAACATGAGCACAAAAAAGCATGACATATTCAAAACCCAAATAACTTTTAGTATAAGCTGTAATAGCAAAACAAGTTAGGTGATCCTTTTTTATTGAGCACAGATCCTATTGGTATTTATGTGCTAATTTAAGAAATAGTGTTTGATGAAGTTCATAGTGTAAACATTGACATATAAAGTTGATGCCTGTGATGGTTAAGTTTATGTGTCAACTTGGCTAGATAATGGTGCTCAGTTGTTTTGTCAAATACTCATCTGGATGTTGCTGTGAGGGCATTTGCAGATGTGATTTACATCTATAGTAGACTTTAACAGGGAACAGCAGTAATGTGAGTGGATCTCATCTAACAACTGAAGGCTGTAAGAACAAAAAGAAGTTTCCCAAAGAAGGAATTCTGCATCAAGATGATAGTAGAAAAGATTGCCTGAGTTTCTAGCCTGCCAAGCTGCCCTACAGATTTCTCATTCAAGACCGCAGCTTCAACTCTTGCCTGAGCTTTCAGACTCTGCTGGCCTGCTGAATGGACTTCAGATATGCCAGACCACACAATCACATTAAGCCAATGCCTTAAAAATAAATCATATGTGTGTGTGTGTGTGTGTGTGTGTGTGTGTGTGTGTGTGTGTTTGTGTACACACATACACATATCCTATTTATTCTGTTTCTCTGGAAAACCCTGACTGATATAATGCCCATAGTGTTTCTCTAAGTCTGAGAAGATTAAAAGTAGTTGTGACTTTTTGGAACAAGACCCTACAGTTTAGTTTTCAGTTTCTAAGCTTTAAGTTTCATCATCAAAGACAGCATAGACTTGGTTTGTATGTTGCAGGAGTTTCTGGTAATGAATTTAGAAAACCTCCGAGAAGAGTGTGACAATCTTGAGATTTTTTTTTTTTTTTCAAATCTTACATATTACTTCTCTTCGAAAAAGCTCTGTAGTCCATAAATAGAATTTACAATTGTTCAGCAATTGGATTCATTGTATATGCAAGTCTTTCTATTTGCATGTTTATTCCTTTGGCCTTGTAAATAACCCAAATAAATCCTCCATGTATAGTTTATGGGAGTTCCTACTCTCAATTAGTAATAGAATGCTGTAAAGTGGCTGTATTGGTTACAGAAAGAACTCTTCTCTCCTCATAAACTCATCGCTTCAGAGAACGCAGTGCCTAGGGGAACCTTCGTCTTGTACCAGGGTTTCAGGCTGTGTGATTTTTTTTTCCCAAAGAATTGAATGATTGTGCTATTGGGGAAATAGCATCATCTCTGACAGATAACTTCTTTATTGGGGGAGAGGAGTAACAGTGACTGCAGCACTGATATCATACTTAAAAACCTAAAGGGGAAAAAGGTGATAGTGGGTATCACCCAACACCTGTCTATAAAGCTCATGATTCATCACACCCAGAGAATTCTGCAGGAATAATACATTCATTGTGTCAAGGCCACCGAGTCTTCCCAAGTTTAATAGCTGCTGCAGACCCATGGTGCAGTAGAAGCCTCTGAATTAAGATGATTCAGTAGGTTCCAATTCATCCTAAATAAGTGGCTGTCTAGATAAATGAAGTTCATCAAATTGCAATGAATACCATATAACAACCTTGCTGGGATTGCATGCCCCTGGGACACAGACCGTGTCTAACTGTGTGCTAGGCAGCAACCCCCCTGCTAGCACTTTGCAGTCCATGTTAAATAAGAACAATATGACAGTGTGTTTGCCCTGAGTCACTTTCTTTTTTATCAGCAAAGTTAATGCTTTAACTACATCAATTAAGTCACTTAAATTCAACTGCTTAATGAATGCCCTTATGAAATGCAGCCTTAGAGTAATTTTTTAAAAGTAGCAGCAAAACAAAACCAAAAAAAAATCAGTATTAATTACATCTCATTTAATTTGGTTTTTAAAAAGAGACAACTCAGATTCAGGTTTTATTTTAATTAATGATCTGTATTGATGAGGTTTCCTCAAGCCTTGCAGGGTGCTGTGCCTAGTTACTTTCTCTTCTAGCACACTGGGGAGACACTGGGCTAGTGACACAGTATGGTAAGAGGAGCCCAGTAGTTGGAAAGCGACCCTGGGGGCTTACTCTGGAATGCTTGGACAATGAGAGTGAGGGACCTCCTTTCCCAACGTTTTCCCCAGTGGGAACGACAACGTCCAAGTTCAGCTTTTCACTGACTAGGGCTTCCTCCCCTCCCACAACCCTAACCTTCCCATATAGGAACTGCAAGTTCTCATGGTGCAGAGAATGCCTATAAACAGCTGGCACTCAACACACACAGTCTGGTGCCAAGCAGCCTATGCATTCTCCGCAGACAGGACTACTTCCTCACCCTTGCCCTAGGAGTAGGGGGTGGGGCCAGGACATGGTCCCTTCCCTGGAATGTAGGCCCGCACTGCACGCACAGACATATTCTGGTCCTGACCTAACTCTCTGTGGGCTAAAGGGAAGATCAGTTTGTAAAGCTACTTGGCCATGCTAGTTGTGGTGCTCTTTTACCTGCTCGCAATCCCGCCTACTGGGCCAATTGTTCAGCTAAGGCTGGGTCTGGAGTGCCCAGACCCCTCAAGCCCACTCACAGACTGGGTCACAAACCCTTCAGATGCCAGGCTGGGTCACCAGACCCCTTCATGCAGGTCTATGAGCTAGGTAACCAGCCAAAAGGTCCTTGGAGCCATAGGTTGGAAAGCATGGCAGCGCCAGGTGGATGCCCAAGGCCGACGCCTGCCAACCTGCTTCACCAAACTCCTCTCTTTCTCTCTCTCTCTCTCTCTGAAGAACACAAGAATAGCAACAGAAATAAAAAGACACATTGGCACACATGCACACTAACTCCACACACACACACAATTTGCTTACAAAGGATGCTGAACCACACCCAACTGGACCCGAGATGAGGGCCCTGGCCAAACTATTCTATTTTCCCAACACAGATAGACTCTAGTTTTCCCCTCTCTAGCTGACCCTCATCTGATGCAAAGCTTCCCCATTCTCCAAAACCTCCTTACTCCTACTCCTTATCCCCTATCTCCTGACATGTGGTATTTACTGTCAGTTTCATCAGCAAGATGGGGTAGACCCGAAAGGACTCCCCTTGACCAACACACTGCCTAAGCTGGCCTTTGGAGTTCTCAGTTTTAGGAATTCCATTTCAGTAATTCTCCTTAGCCCATCAGTTTCCTTTCTTGAAAATGGAGTGTACTCTTGGCACCAGCTGGGCTCATCTCTTAGGTCTACTGGTTTTCTGCCTGAAACTGTGGCTGCTTTGCCACTTAAGGGCTGAGGGTGAAGATGGTCACTTGAAATGTTTCCTCTAAAATCCTCCCTCACTGCACTTCACTGTCTACCTGGAGCCCAGCTCTGCTGCTGTTTCCTCCTCCATGGGGGTCCCTGGTGTGTGGGGCTGTGTAGCCTCCTTTCGTTCTGCTACGTGGGGCTACTCATGGGTGCACAACCAAGTCTGCGTTTTCTGTCCTGAGATATCTAATAGGAAAATGGAGTTTAGGATAATTACCTCTATCAATCTATTCCTTTTGGAGGCCAAATCACATGTTAAAATATATTTCCATTTCACAAATGCTTTTGCGGCATAAAAGAAAAAAACAATGGATTTGGAATTTGAATATAAGATGTGAATCCCATTCCATTCCTTTGCAAATTGCTTTATCTCTCTGCCTGGCAGTTTTCAGATCCATGTAGTATGTAGTGGGAAGACGAGGGTGGGAGGACCAGCTGCTGACTAATTTCTCTTGGAGAGTTTGTGTAAGCCAAGTAAGTTGCTGTATTGAGAGTATCATGTAAAACTGAAAATGTCCATTAGTGGATGGTCTTTTGGGTAGACAGAGAAAGGGTACTATCCCCATTTAACACACAGTAACTGAGGAATAGAAAGCTGAAATGACTTGACTAAAGTCATACAGCTAGTAAGTAGCAGCTGAGACTAGAACTAAGAATTTCCACCTTCAGTTTTAATTCTCTTCTCAGAAAGACTGAGAATATGATATAATTCCTGATTAGAAGAAAAAAATCCCAAAATCTGAAACTCCTGAAATCCTTGGGTTCTGAGAATTACTTATTGACTCTGATCACCTCTCCTACTACAGGCAGCAACCAGACAAGTTCAGTAGTCTTCACCTAATCATTTGATTTTGATGTTATATAAGGTTAATAGAATCTTGTACATGGTATATCTAGGGATCTGTGGGTAGAAAGAGTAATGGATTCTTTTAATCTATTTTCCACATGGGGAGGAAGACATTCTTTATAAACATTTTATGCATCTCTGAGCCTCGGATTTTTTTAATATTAGCATCATCTAGTAGATTTACCTCTTTTGTTCTTACTAGCTGTTTCCAGAGACCCTGCGTAGTCTTTAAAATTGTTTTGGTAGTGCAAGAACCTTGTGTTTGGCTCTGTAAAGGGTATTTACTTATACAAATTACTGTCTGGAAGAGGTTGTTCCCATAGAAGGAAGTGGAGGTCCTTCCACTGAGTGTTTTTTATTTTCATTTCATATACCCAAGGTTTCCATCCTCCATACTTTGTAAATGCCCAGTTAGATCAGGATTTTACTGGCCAATTTTCTCTTCTGCCTGGAACCAGCCTGTGCTCAGTATTGCATATCTACATGGGTGGTTCTATCTGGTTTGCCTTTCCCCAGCTCTTACACCGTTCGTGTCTATAGGGTAAAGCCATGCTGTCAAGCCAGAGCAGGAAGCTCTCTGAGCAAAGGGCTTTCTGTGAGTAACAAGAGCAGGGAAGAGTTAGTTCTGGCATGTTCCTCTTTAGCTGAAAGGAGCAGGATCAGCTTGTACCTCAGCATGCCATATCCCTGTGGGCAATAAATCATGTGCATTACCTGAAAGGTAAAAGCTTGAAGGATCCAGTTCTTACCACATCCAAGTGCTACTCAGAGGCAATCAAAACCCCTTTCTTCTTTAGGAATAACTAATATCATTCTTTTTAGCTCCTTCTTAAGAAAAACCAGTTACAGGATTTTTATTTCCTTCTGCAAATATATGGAAGACAGAGTATTAAATGGATGGTGGATATCAGCACAGATGCTCCAACACTATCGATTCTGTTTCTCTTCTCTTGTTCCAGAGAACAATGAGGCAAGGTCAGCTGCCTTCACCTAATCATTCGTTAATTTGTGTAACCATTTGTTACACACAGTCAATAGAATGTAAAGAGACATGAGATGTGTGTTCTGGTATAAATCTTTAATCAAGGGTTCAGTGGGAATAAAAGAGTTACCCATGACCAAGTAGGAGAAGGCAACGTTTTGACAATGCAATAACCTCTAAGAAACAGGCAGGAAACAGTCATGATGGAAAGTGTACTTGAGTAATGAGATATTTTTTAGGACGTTTTTGGCACAGATGTGCTTCTTAAGTCAAAGAGGACAAAACTCTCAATCACTGGATGAGCAAGTAAACACCCAAGATATTTAGGAGCCAACATAAGTTGTTCTCAGATACTCTCATCTCTTCTCCTCCTTGTTTTACCCCGTGTTTTGAACTAGGAATTTAGGACAGAAACAGAATAATAATCAGAAAAGGAAATTATCATATTGTTGCTACAATGAGTTAAGGACAGAGCTTCAAGATATTGCTGTCAGAGAGGCTGAGAATGTCTATACTATGTAAATCAGCACTGACACCAGGAAATGTTTCCTGTGGAGACCAGCATGGGACAAAGATAAACAGAGGCAAACCCTATAGAATAAGGCTACTAGACTGAAATGAAGTTCTGGTCAGAACAAGGTGAAGATGTTATCACAGACATTTCTAGTTAAGGGGCTCATGCCCACGAAGGTGTCCGAGACTGGGGTGCATTAACACTTGGTGTTCATTCACTGTAAAATTCTAGCAGGAAAGGTGATATAGCAAAGTAATTAGGAGAGAGGTTAAGGAGTCAAATTGTCTGGGATTGCATCCTGGTTAATGACTTACTCGCTGTACGTATCAGTCAGCTATTGCCACGACAGTGCTGAATAACAAATCACTCCCAAACTCAGACACACATAGAAACTAGAATCTTTTACTAACTCAGGTATCTGTAAGATAGCTGGGCGTAGCTGATCGAGGCTGGGCTCATTTGATCTTGGCACCAGGCTGTTGGTTAAGTTCGTGTGTACTCTGTTTGTCTTTCATTCTTCTGTGACTGGCAGACTTGGGCCATGTTCTCATAATTAGTGAAGGCAGAAGAGCCAGAGTGAAAGTCCAACCACATGCATGTGTACTTCACACTTTTCTTATGTCACATCTACTTACTCATCATTGGTCATTTCAAGTATCATGGCCAAGTCCAATGTCAGTGGGGCAGGGGAGCAAAATGCTCCAGTGGGGGAAAGTGAGGTGGGGGAAAGGAGGAGTGAATGCTTGAGAGACAATAATATAATCTACCATACTGACTCTGTGGCCTTGAGCATTTTGCTTAATCTCTCTTAGCCTCACTTTACTCATCTGGGAAACAGGGAACTAAAGTTACCCCAAAGAAATGTGAAGATTAAATTGGATAATATCTTTGAAGTGTTCAGGGAAGTTTCTGGCCTACTCATAGTAATTATTTAATAAGTGTTAGCTATTATATCTATCTATCTATTTATCTATCCATCTATCTATCTGTTATCTATCCACCTACCTTTATACTTATCATCTATCATCTGTTATCTTTCATAGATTTTATTGCCACCTCCTCATGAGACCCATACATGGTCATTTAATATCTGAATGTTGTAATACTCAGATTTTTTAGTTGTAAGCAACAGAAATAACTGTTGGATTGAAGCCTAAAAGGAATTTAATGAAAAAGAAAATAGTGCATAATAAATCTCAGAGAATGGTCAGAATAGCAGCAGGAAATTTCACATTAAGACCATATATCACAATGATGTTGCTGTCACTGTCACTGAATCCTGAATGACACCATTGTACTTTGCTTGCCTCTGGCGCTGGGCACCTGGAAGCTCGATGTTGCTTTCACCATAAAGCCATAACTTGAATAGAGACTGTCCAGTGTTCCAGCTTCTTATCATTACTACTTCCTGGTATACCTTAAGAGATACATTCTACTGGATGAACGTGGGTGACATGCCCATGAAAAGGGTTTTGGAAAAGTGATTTTTGACTCTTGCTTTTTGAAATTTCTAGTGAAGTTAAGTTGTCTCCCTTCAAGATTTATATCATAGGGAATCTCTCAAACTTTGAAATGGGTTTCATATATGAGGCAGACTGAAATGTCAAGGGCCAATGCAACTGTGGTCTCTAGTTCCCAAATTCAGTTTTTGCCTCTGGATTATGGCTTCTGGAAAGTTTACAAAAGGTTATCAGTGTTTCCTTGTGAATAATGAATGGTCTCCAAGTGAAATTTCTTCCCATTGGTTTTATGTAGCTTTTTGTTTCTCTTCTTAGTATTCATGGTAATTGTGGGTGATTTTCAGTTTTTCCCACCTTTTTTTTTAAGCAACTGGTTTATCTTATTGGGTTCAGATGACTAATTTGATATCAGGCCTCTGAGTTGCAATTTTAAACTTTTAGCTCTATTTAGTACCAGGGGGTACATGTATATTTTATCAGGACTTAATAACTGAATGTATTTTCACCATGTGGACTCTATCAGGCATTACTAAGTGGAGATGCCTAAACTGATAGGTACCTAGCTGACACTGTAGGCATTATTCTTAGTTGGCCATGTAACAATGACTTCATGGGTCTGGTTCCCTGGCAGTTATAGGTCAGTTTGAATCAATCATACAAGTACCCCTTTTCTGGGACAGTAGAAAATGCACAACTTCAGATTGAATTTTGGTTCTTCAGTTTGCTAGCTGTGTGTCCTTGGGAAAGTTAGGTAACTTTTCTGGGATTTAGTTTTTTATTTGTTTCCCAGTAATACCACAATCTTACCTTGGAAGGTTCACATAAGACTTAAAGAAAATATAAATTAACATTGGACTACTTTTCTTATTCATTCTGCCCTAGCCAGGCTGGTTTTTTTTTCTCTTGCTTGAGTAAGACAAGTTTCTTCCTGCCTTAGGATTTTTACCACTTGTGTTGCCACCTCTTGCCACTAATAACATTTATTTATTCATTTATGTAACAGATATTTATTGGGTGCCTTCTCTGCCAAGCATTGTTTTAGGGGCAGGGGATATATCAGAGTACAAAGGAAACAAGACTGTTTTCCTTCTTTCAGATTACATTCTAATAGGAGAGACTGTCTTACATTAACATGTTAGATGGAGATAAAGAGAAAAATAACGTAGGAACAAAGATAGAAAGGATTAGGGTGAGAGCTATTTCAGTGGGATGGTCCAGTACAGGTTACTAGTGCTCTATGCTCCCTGGTACCTGAGAAGAATTTACAGCCCCTTGCAGCGAGGTGGGGCCATATCACTAGTTTTGGCCAATGGATTAGTAGCAAAAGGGATGTGGTCGCTTCCATTTGGGGGATTTAAGAGTTACTATGCATCCTCCCTGGCCTTTCTTCCTCTGCCACTGAAGCCATGGAGGTAGACTACATATTCCTGATAGTACCAATAAAAAATGGCAGAGCCTGTATCAAACTTGCTCACTCAGTAAGTGTGTTGGAAACCTGGCCAACCCACTTTGAACACAAAATATGAACAAGAAATACATATTTGTTTTGTTAGCCAGTAATGTGGGTTCATTTCTTACCATCATGTTACCTGGTTTACCCTGACTAATACAGGAACTTACTGCACAGCTGACTTTTGAGTCACCATTTAAATGAGGTGAGGGAGGAAGCAGGTTTTTCATCTTTAGATGTCAGCTTAAAAATGATCCTTCCTCACTGTTTGTTTAGTGCCACAAAACCTTAAAACTCCATAAGTACAGGGGCTGCATTTGCTCTGCTTTGATTTTTTTCATTGAATTTCAGTATAAGCTGGCTAGTTGCCTCAGTTAGAGCACTATGCTATAACACCAAGGTCAAGGATTCAGATCCCTGTACCGGCCAGCCACCAAATAAATAAATAAATAAACAAATACAATTTAAGCATAGTAGGAATTCAATTCATCTCTGTAAAATGAATGCATGGATGAATATACAAATGAATGAATTAATTGCACAAAAAGTTGTTGGGATGCAAATAAAAATAACTATTATTACACTTAACATTTAATCTCCTTTTTTGTCTCTCTTGTTTCTTCATCTCTTTCTTCAAATAAAAATGAAAATACATATTTGTTTAATCAGTTTCATTTAACAGCAATATTAATTATACATTTGGACATAAGATTATTGAGCAATATTAATAAGCAATGTTGCTTAATATTGATTAGTAAGCAATATTAGTTATACATTTGGATGTAAGAGGAATAGGAGTAATATTGGAGCTGAAGGGCTGCAGTATAGGTCAGTTTTATGGCTACCTATACATAATGATGACAGATAATAACGGCTTTATTTGTGGAAAGATTTCTACATTCCAGTAAAATAATAAGCCTTTCACATGTATTAATTTATTTAATCCTCATAATTGCTCTGATAATAGGTCTCACTGTTTTCCCCGTTTTATAGAAACAGAAAAGTTGGGTAACTTTTCCAAGTTGCCACAGTTAATAAGTAACAGAGCCAGACCTTGAGCTCAGACACTCTTGTTCCAGGGCTGTATCATTAATAGTTCCATCAGAGCCTCTTCCTGGACCATCCTGTGTCTGCATTATCTACAGGAAGCTGCAAATCCTCAACAAAAAGGTCATGGCCTCAATCTTATGCTTTGCCATATACGTAACTCAGCCCTTCTTAGTTCATTTGCTTCTCTCTGAATCTCTCCACTTCTCTCACCGTAAACTCATTCATTCTTTCTTTCCATCAGTCTTGCTGAACTTGTCCACTTTGCTTACATTCTCCTTTCTCATGACCTCAGTGACCCCTCATGTCTTGGCCCTACATCATGGCTTCTTTCTTGAAATCTTTTCAGTTTCAGTTTTTGCTACTACCTTCCTGATTCTTTTATGACTCAAGAAAAAGTCCATCATAATCTTGGACCCAGCTCAGATTTTGATGCCAGGGCAGGTCATAGTTTTTGGCCACCTCATAGGTCACATGGTGGGCCTGACTGCTAATCATCCAATCATCTAAGCCTTATAGTAGAAGCAATGTTGCCTAAGGATTCTCAGGGTAAGTGTTTGGTGAAGCTGTTTACTCAGAAAATTTTATGGGCAATTAATGTATATACAATTATTGAATGTCCATGTTGTGCCACACATCACATAAGACACTTTAGACACATTGAATAATATAATTATGGCCCTTTAGGGAAGGCATTATCATTATTTCCATTTTACAGATGGAGATACTGAGTCTTTTAAACTTTCCCAAGCATCCATGGCAAGAATAAAGAACAGCAGGTATTCAGACTGTCTTAACATTCTTACTACACCAAACCAGAATTTTCCTTTGCACATGTGCACATGTTTATTTTATTTAAAAATCTCTGCTCCTTTTCTGACATAAATAGAACACTTTAAAGTCACCACTACTGTCAATATTAGAGACATGTCAAATGCTGTCACTTAGCCAGAAAGCTACTTTGGAGTAGCTGTGTAATATTATACAACACGACAAGCTCTCATCCACAATGGCAACATTTAAGCCAGAGGCATGTGGCTTGTGTGAAACCCTAAGGCCATTAGCTGAAATCCCAGGACCAGAAGGCTGGAGAATTAACCACCAAACTCAACACAGTCTCAACCCTGGATAGCAGAGGCCATGCTGCATGGGTAGGTTATTTTCATTCAAGGCAGAGTGTGTGCCGACATTCAGCTTTCTGTTCTGGAGCTAGCTGGGCACATTATCTTCTCAGTGTGGATTGGATGAGGGAAGTGAGAAGAAAACAGCAAATTCTTGGCAGCCAAGACAGGCAGGCAACAGAGAGGATGGGAGAAGAGCTGTCAGGGGATTGAGGAGGAGTCGTTTGACTCTTGTGATGTTCTTGCCATTTTTCTACAGTCATTAACTTGCTGTTTGCAAGTGTCTTCTTGACAAACCATGTGTGAGAGGGAATCTTAAGAATGAAGAGACTGGAAGAGGTCATAATCTTATAGCCTCTCTGCCTTTATCCTGACCATCACTGTCGCAGCCAGGTGTCTAGCAGTTAAGATACTTCTAGGAACAGGCGTGTCCAAACATTCAATGGCATAAATAATTTTTTTTAAAAAACCTCATAATTCTACATAACTCTAAGGTTCCAAGTTAAAGTAGGTGATTCAAACATTCAATGGCATAAATAATTTTTTTAAAGAAACCTCATAATTCTACATCGCTCTAAGGTTCCAAGTTAAAGTAGGCTCAAAGTAATATTTGCTACATCGATTTCTCTATATTTGTTTTCTGTAGTGTGGACTGATTTTCTTTTCCATTCACAATATGTGGGCCAATACTATCAAGGCTACATGTTTCCTGGTTCAGGAAGAGAGAATACCCCTCATAGTAGCACTCTAGAAAGAGCAAGGAAATTCTTTCCGCAAAGCCCAGCGAAGATACTGCCTGGCCTCCTCTGCTCCACTGGAGTCACATGATTATTCCCAATCTGATTACCATGGCTTTGCTGTGGGCTTTGCTGATTTACTTAAGCTAATTAAGAATTACTCTTGGAATTGAGAATTAAAAAATCTCACTCAAAGTGCAGACTAAAAGTGGGTGGATAGGTAGTTTTCCAGAAATACTGTTGACCACTAGGGAAGGAAACATATTCAGGGTAACAATAGATCACCTGAGGTCCTTGTCAAATCTCAGCTGGAGTACTGCAAATCTCATCATTGACGTCCTTGCCTCTAGTCTTGTCCTCTTTGTTACTGCTCCTGATGACAACAAAATGAAATTTAAGCAGCTCACATGGCATTCAAAGTCCATTATGAACTGTTTTCTATGCACCTTACTATCTCCTCTCGACAATGAACTGCATAAAGCTCTCTAAAAACTTCCAACCCTGTCCACGTGGCTAATTGTTCATCGTTCTTTAAAGCTCAGCACAAGCGTTTCCCTTTGGAGGCCTCCTATGACCTAACGAGGTATATCTTGGGCAGGTTCCCCCTACTCTGTGTTTTTATGGCAATCTGAGTTTACTCTCCCTCATAGAAACCATCCTACTGCACTGATTTACTTATTTGTGTTTCCCTTCAAGAATGTGAGCTCCCTAAAGGAGAGGTTCCCAATTCTGTATCCTTACAGAGGACTGGGACTCCACACAACAGAACATAAACATTCAGTCACTGAAGGAGTGTTCACTGAGTGATTCTATTTGCCTGTACATTCCACCAGGTTGTATGAGCACATCGTGGGCAGAAAACAAATGCGAACATTGGTCTGTACTGTCATAGGGCTTGGTCATGCAAAGAATAAATCAAGGAATGTGAGAAGGAATGTCAGGCATCCCCCAGTATCCAAAAAGGTATATTAAAGAGTGAAACCAGCCTTTCTCCATGGGACTTCATTTTCTCTCTCTCAGAACTGTATTTCTATCCTCTATAAAATAAGCTTTCCAATGCTTACCATTAAAAAAATAAGAATAATTATAGTTTTACTATATTTTACCTGATCTTTCTTCCTTTGTTCTCTTAAAAAACAGGGGTGAGAGGAAGGGGGTAAGAATAGTTAGTGTTCATCTAGAGATGTCTGTGGGAATACCTGGATAGTTGGAGGAATAGCAGCTATGGTAGTTCCTTATGAACATTCATTCAATGCTATCCTTTAAGCAAGTTGAGTGTTCAACAGTGAATGACTTCCCTAAAGTACTGGTTGATTTTCTTGGGTGAGAATTGAAAAACATGTTTAATACCAACTACTGATTTCAAGGCTGAAAAGAAGAGAATACTATATTAAGTGGAAATTTAGTGAATTTAGTACCAACATAAATCTTGCCTTACTATTCTGCCAATTTTTTATTTAAACTCACTGCCAAATAAACTTGCACCTAGTTTTTAACTAATATTTAATGTTTGAAAGCTCTAGGGACATAATTTATACCAATATCAATGATACATTAACCCAATTAATTAAAAACTAGCTTATAATTAAGAAAACAAATGAACAAAGGATACTTTTGCTATGCAGTGGCTTCAATTTATTGCCATTATTTTAGTTATTTTTTTTCCTTTTTTGCTTACTTGCTAATTCACAGAATTCAATAATCTGTACTGGGTATCCCAGTCACTAGTATGAATTAGCTATACTCTACTGTAATTCACTCTTCTGTAATTCTGTTATTCACCAGAGACGAAGTTTTGGTCAATGGAGAAAGGGTTTTAACAGAGATCAATGTGGTTCATGAAGCCAAATTGCTGGGAGACTAAGTCCTTTTGGTAACTAGACTTTCTTTCAGTTTTCCCATCCTTCATTCTCTACAGTTTTATAAAGGAAAAAAGATGAAATAAATTAAATCCTTTCAAAAAATCTAAATCTGAATCTAGGTTTTAATAAACTTAACAAAGAGTTTGGGTGATTAGAATAAGGATTTCTAATCAATCCAGACAGATAAGATCACAGTCATAATTGCATTGGCTATTATTATTTCTTTTTCATTTACTTACACTAAATGGAAAATAAAGTCTTGAGTTGTCTAGAAATGGAAATGAAAATAATAGTTTTCAGTGATAATTTGATAGGAAGTAATTGGCCACCTGAAGAGAAAAACCCTCATCATAGAAATAATTACAAATAATTGGTTACTATAAGATTGGACTATATTGGATACACTCAGTACAATAAATACTCTTAACTAAAGATGCTAACATGGATATTTGAGGGTATTAGCAACCATGAAAATTGGAGACAACAAAACAGTTTGCAGACTGGCTACCTATGGTCCAACTTTGGCCCATGGATATGATTTATTTGGCCAACAAAATCATTTTGAATTATATTTTAATTAGCTGTCAATACTTTACAAATAAAGATTTTGCATAAAAATCAGGATTTATAGTTTTTCTCTTGAAAAATTGAGATATCAAACAACACTGTGCTCTTATTGCCACAGTGGCAACAATCCTATGGAGTTGCACCAAATGCTAGAGCTACCCACAGGTCCTATTGCACACTTCATGCATTGAGAAGCCAGCCTGGACCTTTCATGTAGATGTTTGAGTTTGTGACTCCAGCTCTAACAACACCCCCTTTATTCATGTAAAACTTGTGAGTTTTTACAGTAAGTTCACATTTCTTCACTTACTTATCTTTACAACAACTTCATAGAATAAATACAATTTACAGAATAATAAGCTGATACTTTATTTTAGTGGCTCACCCAAGGAGGCAAGTCAGGAGCTAAGGAATCCTGAACATGAATCTACGTCTTTTGACTCTGAATCACCTGACCTTTCTACTGAGTCCTGTTAAGTCTGGTTTAAATCAATTATAAAACTTCATTGTAGTAATATATGCACTCCAGTGAAGTACACAACCTTTATGTGGAGTGGACAATACTAGCATTTGTTATCTTAGATAAAATGATTTGTTTTATGTGAGAAATATTAAATGGCCAAGAATCAAGATATGGTTCAAAATTCTGGCTCATAAGAAACCTAGAAATTTTCTTGGGGCCATTTGCTTAGTTAGAAAAATAACCAATTTCAAATTTCCACCCCCAAACAGAGTCTGTTAGGTTTTGCATCTGATAGAATACATCTTTTTCTCTTACTAGATACTTTCCTTTCTCCAATTTATGGCATTTTACTTTGAGCTGGGTTTCTGGTAGACTGGAACCTTGAACAAAGTGAGTAGATAATGTTACAATGGAAGCTCCTGTAAAGAAGAGAATGTTAAATATGACATGTGCAGAATCTTGAAATCCTTAGGAACCTTTGAGAATATTCTCAGCAAACATTATTGGACAGAAAGAAGTTTTATGTTGAATCATGTTCTTGTAGGTGGGTCTCTAAGAATCTTTTCAGCCTCTGGTGCAGAAATTATTTAGGCATTAGTTGTGCTATTAACTACTGGAATGTTTTTTCTTGATTCTACTTTATGATTCAGAAATAACATCTCAATAACCATTTTTCCTTCCTTTCAATCACTTAAGACCAGGCTGAATGAGCGCCTTCATAGCAAAATGGATATGGAGAGGCAGTTGTGAGAGAATAAAGGTAAACGGCTATTGAGATATGGAAAAAAATTCAACCTCACTAGACAAAAGAAATACAGATGTAAAACATGTAGTTTAAGCAAAGTAATAATGAGATATATCATTAACTGCCTACTGCTGTGAGGTAAATGTATCCCCCAAATGTTCATGTATTAGAGACTTGACTTCCACTGTAATAGCGTTAACAGGGTTAACGCTATTTGGTATTTGAAAGGTGCGGCCTTTAAGAAGTGATTGGATGATGAGGACTATGCCCTCAAGAATGGATTAATCCATTCATGAAGTGATGGGTTAACGGTATAATGGATTATCAGAGAGTGATTCTGATGGCTTTATAAGGAGAGCAAGTGAGCACAGTAACTGTCTTGCTTTTGTCATTCTCCCATGTGATTGCCTGTGTCACCACAGGACCTGTAGACAGTTCCCACCCAGAAGAAGGCTCTGACCAGATGCTCCCATGGATCATGGACGTCCCAGCCTCCAAAACTGTAAGATGTAAACATTTACATATTTCCCAGTTTCAGATATTCTGTTATAAGCAATAGAAAACAAACTAATGCACCTATTATGTAGGCAAATAATTTTTAAATTATAATACCCACTGTGTTCATATGTTCCCACTGTGGGAAATTGTATCCTTATACATTACTGATATGAATGTAAATTGATTTAGCTGGTCTCCAGGGAAGATAGTATTTTCATCAAAAGCCTTGAAAATGTGAAAATAGTTTGAACTGGTGATGCCATTACATGATTTTGAATTTATTATTTGGAATAATTAAGGGTGAAAACAAATATTTATTTATAAAGAATTAATAATAATAATAAACTGGAAGCAAATTAAATTCCTAACTGTAGCATATGGGGTCAATTCTCAAATATCCATACAGTTGAAATGCCATACCGTCTGTGATGTTGTAGGAATATTTAATGATATAGAAATATGTCTCCAGTGTAAGTTAAAAAACAAGTTTTTTGAAAGGTATATAGCATGTGATTCTATTTCAGTGTACACACAAACATTTTAACACTATAAATGTATGGAAGAATGTACTTTAAGAGGTTAAATGTGCTTATTTGCATGGTACAAATACACATGATTTTTCTTCCTTTTTTTGTGCTTATTTGTATTTACAAAATTGGCTTCAAATAATGTATATAACTTTTGTAATTAATAAAAATAGAATTGAACATTTAAAAAACTACCTGGACATTATTATTTCTTACAAATTAAAATGGCATGACCCTGTATTATTTGATTCAAAAGAATTGGGGTTTATTTAAATTCAAACTTCTATCACATCTTATGTGAAACATTGCAGTAGACTCCTAATTGATCTTGCCATTTGATAACTTAAAATTCTTCAATAGTTTTACAGCACCTTTAGAAATAAAATCCAAATTGTACACAAGACCTTATATGACCTGATCTGTTGTCTGACTTTATCTCACACCACTCTCCTTCTCTCCAGTTCTAATCTTATTGTTTCTCCAAAAACTAAAAATCTTTCTGCCGTAGGGACATGCACGTGCTATTATGTCCTGCCTGTAATTTTCTCTCCTTTATATTTCTAATCCTGGATCTTTGCATGACTGGCTCTTTCTCATCTTCCATGTCTCAGCCCAACTGTCACTTCCTGAATAAGGAGTAGCCATCTCCTGACAAAAACCCTTTGTAACATCAACCGGTTGTATTGCTTTTAGTGGTCTTCTCACTGTAACTATTTTTCTAGCCTAGTTATTATTGAACAGTTATTAAATACTGATTATTTCTATAATATCTGTTTCTTTTCCCAGAAGTGCAAGCTGCACAAAGGCAAAGATTTCTTGGTGGGTTCACGATCACATCCCGAGCAAAAGAAAGATGCTTTGCATGTTGACAGTTCTTAATAAAGAAGAGATTGCCTCCAGGAATAGGAGGTTTTCTGCAAAGCTGCACATGCATAACCTCAGAAAGAACAGAAACTAAAAGATGGTGAATGACTCCAGATCCAAGGTGAGGATCTCAAGAATTGGCGTTGGCACTTCTGCCATTTGGTCAGGAGTCAGAGTTCTCAGACATTGTTCTCTTAACGTTATCTCTATTCTGTCATCTGTTCTTTAGGCAGCTGGATTCCTGACCCTGTACTTGTTCTACATGTTTTATTTCTTCAGTACTACTTCTGATTTATTCCTCATAATTTTGACATGCATAAAAATACATCACAGTTAGCGATTGCTGTAAAGCAAAATAACCACACAAATATTTTGATACTTATTTTATATAACTTCAAAATGCCTGTATTAACGTAAGTATTAATCCCAGTATTGTAATAAAAAGAGCAATATGATTTCTATCAGTATCTACACCAGTGCAAAGACCTGAATAGACATTTCTGCAAAGAAGACATACAAATGGTCAACAGGCCTATGAAAAAATGCTCAGCATCACTAATCACAAGGGAAATGCAAATCAAAACTACAATGGGATATTGCCTCACACATGATAGAGTGGCTGTTATCAAAAGATAACAAGATAACAAGTGATGGAGAGGATATAGAGAAAAGAGAACTCTTATGCACTATTGGTGGAATTGTAAATTAGTACAGCCATTTTGGAAAACAGTATGGAGGCTCCTCAAAAAGCTAAAATGGAATTATCATATGATTCAGTAATCCCACTGCTGAGTATATACCCAAAGGAAATGAAATCAGTATGCTGAAGCAATGTTTGCACTCCCATCTTTATTGCAATATTATTCACAATAGCCAAGATAGAGAAACAACTAAAGTTTCCATCAATAGATGAATGATTAAAGAAAATGTGGTATATATACACAATAGAATAATGTTCAGCCAAAAAAAAAGAAAGAAAAAAGAAAAGAAATTCTGCCATTTGTGACAACATGGATGAACCTGGAAGAAGACATTATGTTACATGAAATAAGCCAGCACAGAATGACAAATACCATGTGATCTTGCTCATATGGAGAATGTAAGAAAGTTGACCTCATAGAGAGTATATTGGGGGTTACCAAAAGCTGGGAAGGGTAGGGGGAAGAGGAAGATGGGGAAAGGCTAGTCAAAGGATACATGATTATAGTTATACAGGAAGAATAAATTTCAAGAGATCTACTGCACAGCAAGGTGGCAATTGTTAATGACAATATATTGCATTCATGAAAAATGTGAAGAGAGTGATGTTACATACTCTCATCATAGAAGTGATAATTATGTGAGGTAATGCATTTGTTAATTACCTAGATTTAACCATTCCACAATGTATATATACTTCAAAATATGTTTTATATAATAAAAACATACAACGTTATCTTTTAATTTAACAAAATAAAAAAAGGAAACACATGGAATTAATATTAATGATATATTTTATTTAAACTAATTGCAAAGTAGTTTTGGTAGGTGATTCAGGTAAAATTATTGAGTTTTTTTTTATTTTTAAATTTGTACTAAGTCTTTGAAGTCCAGTGCGTACATAAAGTTCACTTATGGTAAATCTCAATTTGGACTAGCCACATTTCAAGTGTTCAGTAGCTACAAATGGTTGCTGTCCACTGTATTGAGCAATACAGTTATACATTTTGCCTTCAAACTCTGTTTCACCTGCAAAAGAACTAAAGTTATTATGGTCTTTTGGCTAGTGTATTCATCCTTTTTGTGTTGCTATAACAGAATACACGGAACTGGGTGATTTATGAAGAAAAACGAAATTTATTGCTTACAGTTTCTAAGGCTGGGAAGTCCAAAGTCCATCTTGTGGTGGCGAGAGTGACCCAGGGGTCTCACATTGCAAGATGGTGGAAGCGGAAATCAGAGAGCCAAAGGCAGAATCTCCTCTTCTTTTAAAGCCCTCAAAACCACGCCTCTGACCACCATTTTTAATCCACTCACTACTGCAGGGTTGTACAATCCAATCACCTCTTCAAGGTTCCACCTTTCAGTTACCATAATAGGATCTCCCACCCTCTTAACAGGTACAGTGGGGGCTAAGTTTCTAATATATAAAACTTGGGGGACACAATTCAAGCTTCAGGGAGTTTGGGGGGCATAATTCAGTCCACTACAGCTACAGTGTCACCAGGGAAGATGATTGAGAAGTATTGTGCTTGATAAGATCAATAATAGTGTTTCTAGTGCTGGAGGGATGGCAGTGATGAGATCCTAAGAAATGGATCTGGTTTTATGAAGATAAAAGAGCAGAAAAAAATGGGGAACCCAGCATTGGGGTGGGGAGGGTGGGGGAGATGCTTAGGCTAGGGAAAGAGGTAGAAATTTCATCTGGAAGATCCTTCTACTTTTTCTCTATCCTCTTCTCTCCCAATCCCCTTCCTTTCCTCACCCTCCTCTTGTTTTCTTTAAGACACCTGCAAGCCAACCCCATCACGGCATTCCAGAAGTAGCTAGGAACCCAGATTGGCCCTAGAGTGTGTGCAAATGATGAAAAAATGAAAAGAGGCTCATTTTGTAAAGAAGAACTGAAAGCATCAACAAAGCACCTGGTTAGAACACTTCAGAACACTACTTAGTTCCATTCATCTCTTTGCCTACTTCTAAAATTTTAAATGATTTACATTTCAGATTTTTTTTGTGTGTGAAATAATGATATCATAGAAGAGAAAGACCAGAGTTTTGGTCTTTTTAAAGTTTACTTAAAGGTATCATGGTGCACTCAATGTGGGCATGATAAAACTGGTACTACCATTAGTAATCTCAACCACCCTGGTCTCTTTCTTCTTTCAACTCTTACACCCATTTCTTAAGGACAAATTCTCTCTGCACTTATTCACTCAAATTTTCTAGTGAGAAAACTGTATTGTCTTACCTTTTGCATTTGACCAAATCATTACTTGCTGGCCTCTTTCTCGACAGACAGTACATAAAACATGTTATTTAAATAGTTCAACAAGCTATGGCCAGGAGAAGCATTGTGGTCCCCATGGAGTTGTGGATAGCTAGGCCTAGTAAATGATGTTTTTTAGCATACTTATTCACTGTGCAAGGTGGGTATCAAGATGGCTGCTTGGCTTCCTTCAAAACAGTACAAAATAGTAAATGAGAGCAGGGACTGGGGGTTACTTCCTGGGTTCAAACCTTATTCCACCAAAACCAGCTGAATGTACTCATGCATACTTAACCCTTCTGCAAACATTTCATCTGTGTAGTGGAGATCCTAATAGTAGCTACCTCTTGATTGTTGTGAGGATTAACTGAAATAATATATAAAAGTTACCTGAATAGAGCCTGGCATCTAGTTAGTGCTATATATTATTATTTTTCTTCTTCTGTTTATGTGCAACTAATCATACACTTGGTACACTGTGCTTTGTCTTGCTAATCTTTCCAACAACTATGAACAATGGGTATTGTAATTTCCATACCACCTATGAGGCAACCAGGACTAAGGACGGTTAAGCAACCTGAGCAAAACCACACAATTGATAATGGCAGGGGTGGGACCTAAAATGAAGGCTGACTGAGTTCAAAGCCCAATTTCCCTGTTTCACCAGAATTATTTCTGTCCCAAGAGAAATAGTGGGTGTCGAGAGTCACATTCTTTGGGGGATTTTATTTCAATGATATGTGGTAGATTATGTCAAAATACATGCTTAGGATCTTATTTGGTTTCCATAAGGCCTCAATTCTAGCCCTGTGTCCTTTTCATGTATCTGCTTTAGGTTGCCAAAATGCAGGATTTACCACTGAGCACAGGTGGTCTGTCCAGTTGAGTCCGTCAAGTCGTCATTGATATGTTGAGAAGGTGTGTTCTGGTTTACTTTGCAGAGAATGAACGCACACCTCTTTTGGCTAAGATCAGGCACACTGTTTGAATAACATGGCTGAAGAACCCAACCAAAAGACCCAAGATCTTGCCCCAGGGACCATAGAGATAGAACAGCCAGCAGCCTTCCAACCATTCTCTGCCTGCATAGTAGCCTTGAAATGGTTTGCATATCTGTGCAGCTTGACCAGAAGTGTCTTGAATTTGTTTTCACTTTTAAAAAAGAGGTTCAAGCTTTGAACGGTTCCCTCAAAGATAGACTTTGTCTTTGGAGTCTTGCGGGGGCGGGGGGGGGAACCCAAAAAACCCACATACACACCTGTGTAGAAAAGCATGAATGTATCACTTTTAAGGGTAGAGCCATTATAAACGTTGGTGCTGTTAAATTCCGAAAATCAGGGCTTGGAAGGGAATGCCTCCTCTGCTGATTGCACTGTAACTGGTGCAGCTAAATAGGCTCCAGACACTACTAGAATAGCAGATATCTGTGTGTGACTACAGAGGAATATATAAGAAAGAAAAAGACAGATGGTGTACTTAGGTGCACTTAAGTCTGATTGCATGAGTTGATAATGAATGTTTAAATATGGCACTCCCATAAAATCAGATACCTGTAGACAATACTGGAATAACTACAGACTTGGTAGGGGAAAAAAAATGAAGTTGTGGATTCTAATCTTTGTTTTTGTCATTATTATGATTGTCTATTTACTTGTATGAGAATTTTCATAACTTTCTCAGAGCCTAATCATAAAGCAGAAAAACATAATCAGTAGCATAGAAAACAGATTCTTAGAAATGAAAGAAAACAAAGATTATTTCTGAGCTGAGGAAGCTTGCAGCCAGGTAAGTGAAATGACAAAGGTCAGACAGCTCCTAGTGATGGACTGAGGATTAAAAGCCACATTACATATCTCCCTCCCCAGACATCTATCCACTGTAAAGCACCTTGCTTTCTCTCCAGGAGGATTATATTAAAAATTAAAAGCCAAGCAAGAATCATAAAGAAAAACACAACCAACATTGTTCAAGGGGGAGAACTCTTCTATCCCCCATTAACTACGGTTTACATATTTTACTGGCCCCAAACCAGAATAAATAGGATTTTTTAAAATTTGTACACTCAATTTTCCTAAGGGGCTCCAGTTTTAACATTTTTCCTGTGTATGCCCTCCAAACAGCTCTCTAATTAGACTATTAAAAATTCCAGAAAGTAAAAACTTGAAGATCTTGCTTAGATTAGATACAAATGAATGTCAGCTTTGGGTGTTTCTGCAGAAGAGTGCCCACTTCACATGTGCATAGGCACGGGGAGGGAGCTGGAGAGAGGTAATCCCACCCTGAAGTGCATGCTCTGCACAGAAAGTAGACATCGATCAGAAGCTGTTAATAAATAAGACCTGGCATCTTAAGTGCCTTAAATGTTGGAAGTTAAACTTTAAATCGCATCCTTATTCTTAAAGGAAGCGGGTTAGCCTCCCATCAAAGAGACTGGTGGCATAATCAAGATGAGTGATGCTGCCGAATTCTGAAAGGACTTCACAACCTGAGTAGGAAAGACACTCCTTGCTGCAGGGAGCACTAAAAGTCCACATGCCACTTATCATGAATGGGGATCTGGGTGGCAAAAGAGGCACATACTTTAAAATCCAAGTGTTGACATATATCAGGAACTCTGTGCATGGAGGTGGAAATGCTTTCCAGTCACAATCTCCAAATGAAGTTCACATCAGGTTGCCAAAATGGCAGTTTTTGCTAGAACACGGAAGATTTTTTGGAAATGGTTCATCAGAAAGCAAAGAACAATGTAAATGTAAATACAATGTAAAATCACTTTATAAATTATGTATAAATTATATAGTTTTATAAGTGCAACTATAAAATTGCTTATAACCCCCCCACATGAATAGACACATTTAAGAAGCAAATATAAAATGAATGTCACCTCTCTAACTTCCAAGGAGTTTTTTTTCTTCAACTCATCAAAAGGGCAAAATGACTATTAATGACCATTTGCAAGGGCAAGGTAAATATTGTAAAACTTGTACACCTTCATCACAGACCTGGAACAGAGGAAGGAAGGTCATTAGCAAAATGGAAATTTTGAAAAATGTTGGAAGCCAGAAAACATATGGAATCAGATTGATATAGAAATTAGGACAAAGAAGATCAGAACAACGGAGGTAAGAGCAATTCTTGTCAATGCAGACCAGGAGGAAGCTTAGCTCAGAATGAAGGTGTAGAGGTAGCATGATAGTCAGTGGGGTGATTACATGGGGAGTATTGAGACCTGCCTATGGAAGAGTTGGTCCAGGTAGGCTCTTCCTATTGTATGACAGTGGCTGCTTTGCAGCATATGATTCTTAGCTAAAACTAAGAGGTGTTCCTGGTGAGAGCTCTTAGCTGTGTGTCAGGCAGGTCTGGTAAACCAGAGTATGTTAGGATTTCAGGCCTTTGCAATGGATTTGGGAAAATAAAATTTATAATAATAATAAAGGAAAAAGGAAAGGCAGCCACACCCAGTATTGAAAGTGTGAAATTCACTAATATATTTCTTCCAGAGAAAAGACATCCTTTTCCTGGCAATTTTGGGTCAGGCGACCACTGCACATCTGTTCCTGATCAGTCCACTAATGCTAAGGGAAGTCGTTGTCCACAGCCTTGCCCACTAAATACAGCACTCAGACAGCCCTCGTATTCAGGGAAGGAGCTTCCTGTGGTAACAGTCTAATCAAGACAGTGAAGGAGAGAAATCACAAACAAACTCACTTTAAATGAGAAAGCTGACATAGCTACAGAGAAAAACAGTTTAAAAAAATAGAATTTCAAAATTGAGATGCGGTATATGTACACAATGGAATACTGCTCAGCCATAAAAAAGAATGAAATTCTGCTATTTGCAGCAACATGGACAAGTTTAGAGAAAATTATGTTAAGTGAAATAAGCCAGACAAAGAAACCCCATGTTCTCACTCATAATTGGCTGCTAGGAAGGAAGGGAGGGAGAGAAGGAGGGAAGAAGGAAGGAATGAAGGAAAGAAAGAAAGAAAAGACCACAACAATAAGTTGAACTTTCAGAAGGAGAGAATAAACCTAAGGACGGTAGAGACGGTGGGGAGCGGGGTAAATGACAGGTCAGGCAAAGGGCATAAGAAATATCATGATTTTTAAGAATGAATATGCTAATAATAAACAAAAGAATTTTTAAAAATTTGAGATGAAATGGACAATTTTCTGGAAAAATACAACTGACCAAAATTGATTCCAAAGGAGGGAAATAATCTAAACAGACTGAAAATCATTGGAAAAGCTGTGATATCCTACCATCCTGCCTTCTCTCCACCAAAGACAATAAATCAAGACAGTTTTACAAGTGAGAGCCATCAGTAGTCATAAGCATATAAATCCTCCATTCATGTAAAAATTATCCCAGATCTTGGGATAAAATGCAGAGCTTCTCAACTCATTCTATAATGCTACTATAATCCTTATATTAACATTGGAAAATGCTAGATTTTTTAAAAAAGATAAAAAAAACTACTATTTAATCATACTTGTAAATATATAGAGAAAATTTTAGATTCAAATCTAGCAACCTAGTTCCAATAATTTATAAAAAGAATATTTCATGGTTCAGTATTATGTTACTGACTAATTATTTTAAAAATGAAAATGTCTCCTATATGTTAAGTTCAAACCAGTCTATCTTAATGAGCTGTATATTATTGTTTTCTATGTTTGCTATGATGAAAAGAAGTTTGCCACCCTAGTTAACCCAAAAAGCTTGTTATAGTATACACGTAGAGTGTAGTTTCTTTTCTGTTAAAAAATGTGTGATTGACCTATGAATGCATGTGTGTGTGTGTTTGAAAATAGGTAAGAAAATATCTGGAAGGATTAACATCAGTGTAGTAACAGTGGTTACTTTCAGAAATATCAGTTTGTTTTTGCTCACTGTTACATCTTCTGCACATGGCATGAACATTGTCAGGTAAAAGACTCTTAAATGAATGAATTAAGCAATTGAGTTGGAGTGAAACACAATTTTTGCTTTTATTATAGGTCTCTAATATTTAAATATTTTAAAAATGAGAATATATTTGATTGTATTACACGATATCAACTAAAACTATCTATGTATATACATACACACACATATGCAAACATATAACTACTATTTTCTAATGATCATTTATTCAACCAATATTTGTTGAGAAAGTATGATGTTCCAGGCACTGCTCTAGATGTTTGATGTTGAACAGTGAACAAAATTAACAAAATATATTTCAAATTCAATCATTTATTTACATATAATTATGATTATTTAATCATTAATTCATCAAACTGATGGATCTCATTCTACTTTAGACACTCTGTTAGAAGGAATTTATTGACTCTTGTAAAAATAAAAGTTCACTTAATTATATTTTCCCTTATGTATGTAAGGGCAATTCAAAGAAATCAGCTAGGAAAATGAATATTCATACTCATGGTTCTTTCTTCATTACTGGGCAAAATTCATAAGCATTCATATTAGTACCTCATGTTAAAAAGCAATACAAATGAACTCTAAGGAGAATGTTGAACTGTTTATTATTTATATAAGTAGAAAAATGCAAAAATTTCTAACAAAGTGGAAATGGATCAAAGACCAAAGTTGGAAATCAGATTGGTATGATTGTAAATGGCACAGCAGATGTAAATGTACTTCTCGGGTGTGGGATTTCACATCCTCACAAGGGCACAGGAGGTAGAGCTAACATGCTGCTAGGATAGCTCTTAGACGCTTGGAGAAAGTTATGGTACACATTAAATGAAGTACAAATACTATAACTCTCATGGCAGACTATGAAAGAAGAGCTCAAAAAGCTCTAAGAAGTGGGCATGCTAGAGTGGATATACTGTGAAAGCCTGAAAAACCCACTGGATGATTATATTCCAGAGAACATTTTGTTTACCAGAACAATAGAGTCTGCTGGTGAGAAGGGTATCCACATTACTGATAAATTGAGTGGTAGTTGCTGACAGCTAGGCTTGATATTGGGAGACATTATTACAAAACTGGGCTTTCTATAGCATCGGAAGTGATGGGATCCCTAATAAAAGAGGCCAGGTGTCAGTGCTTAGTTCTCAGAAACCAAGTGGGTATAATTATTGTAATAAGCAGCGGGATTGAAGTGG